>NC_089591.1:0-140000 GCF_019320115.1 Miscanthus floridulus | reverse complement strand
ACACAACACTTTACAATAAATCCAACGCAAAGGCCAATGCCAACTGGACGTAGGGCTATTACTCGATCACAGTCGAGGGCCCGAACTAGGATAAATCGACTGTCTCTGGCGTTTACCGTCGAGTTCTGCATACGCCGAAGCCCGAACAAACTACCCCGGGTACCCCCGTGGCAGACTATCGGTGGTGAAACATCGACAGCTGGCGCATAAAACCAGTTGGCACGCCAATCCCTCACAGAATCAACCAAGTCATAATCAAAGAATCTACTCTTACGACCCTGACGAAACTGAATCCCGCAGCCACCAAGAACATGGGTGTCATCGCTGCGGGGTTGGGGCTTCAGACGGAAGAAGTAACGAAAGAGAGAAAGAGAAGGAGGAATTCCAAGAAAATTTTTACAAAGATGAACAAAAACAGAAAGATGAAGGACAGCATTGGGAGTAAGATGGTTCAAGCTAATCCCAAAATAATTGAGAAAGCGATGAAGAAAAGCAGAGGCAGGAAGGCAGAGTCCAGCACAGATAAAGGAGACAAAAAGAACAATCTCACCGGAGCCTAGAGTTGGGACCCGATGCTGGCCTGGAGCTCTCCACTCAGCAATCTCCTTGTCCTGGATCAGGCAATCACTGACAAGCTCGCGCAACAGATCCTTAGTCGTAGTCGGAGCCGACCAGACCTTCTGAGCAGCCCTCATGGCCATGAATTCTTGATTTTCAATCACAGAAAGTGATGCCTCCTCGTCTACAAAGGTTGCCTGGGACTTACTCGCTGATTTCTTCCTACGCATATACTAGCGAAAGCAATAAAGCACTAAGAAACGATGACGGTCAGGCGGCGGCGCTCAGATGACGGCAACGATGGCGACGGCGGAGTGAGGACTATGGTTTCAAGGCAAAAGAAGGGCAGTAAAGAAAAAGAAGAAAGAAGGCCTTTAAATAGATTTTTACAGCAATAAAAATGTGGTCCATTAGGCCCGTTTAACACGGCATGAGAACGCAATGGTTCATTTCCCAACACAACTGACAAAGCTGAAATGATGGACGGCACACTTCTACACAATGGTACAGTTCAACGGGCAGATTTCAGACTTATCCATCCAGCACCAAGGCAGAGTTAACATATTCCTACAAAAAGAACTCATCAAGAATGAAGCAACGAAGGGTTGCCTCACAAGGAACACAAGAACTCGGTTCTTATAGAAATAACTCGGGAATCTCACAAACAACCGGGACATCAGCAGAAAAAAGAATGACAACCTAGAAGACAAGATTCTTTCCATTATAAATGGCTTCAAAAAATAGAAGAATTACACATCTTACAAGACCCAACAAACTCGGTGCTACGATGAGCAAGGTAGCAAAAAGGAGCCCGAACACAACTAAGCTCTGGAACGACTACGTGTTCCAAATTGTTACTCGATAGAACAAACCGCACTCGGCAACACTGTTTTCTTCAAAGGACGGACGCAGTACATCCGAGGCGGAAGTCAGCAGCACGGCGAGACAACATGGAACAGGGAAGCCCAGCAGGCATCTGTCTACCCAAGTCCGATGTGACACCGAATCAGACGTTGATCTGCATCGGACAGTCGTAGGACAGGCAAGGGGGATCTACCTAGAACTGCTGGATGAAGGAACGTATCCCACATCACAAGACTTTCTCCAACTACCGCCACGTACCTCCTGGTACAATGCCGTTGCGAGATTAGTCTACCTCTAATCTCTATCATAAGACTCCCTCCAGCTACGACAAGATATATAAGAACTACAAGATACGCCCGGGGGCTGCTCTACTTCAGAAACTATCATATTCATGACTACGAAGATTTCAGACCACGCAACAAAATGCTTGATGAATCAAAACAGCACACTAGGAGGGTATTTATAGACCAAAGGAACAGCGCACATGGATCGGGAGCACCAATGGAACAAATCTGACAAAGGACAAAGTGAAAAGACAGAATTCAATGAAAGAGGACTCAGGCGTGAAGGAACAGTACTCAATGACAAGCATATTCAAAAGGATATACCAACACTGTATAACTCGTGAACAAACAACATTTACACTCAACCACCACCATACAACTACATCTGACAATAGCAGACTACTAGAGAATATGCCAAGACCCTGCATCCGAGTTCTTTCTGAACAAAAGAACCTGGATATATGCTCGGGGACTGCAACAGGAGAGGTTTTCAGTTCTTTGAACAACTCAGATTCAAGACCCTCCAACTCTTTGTTCCAAATAGCAAGAGGCTCGGGGGCTACACGCAGTGAGTGCACTTTTTTTTTTAAAAAAGCGCACATCACTCAGAAGACTTCTTCATGACAGCAATTTTCAAACAATACAAGATTCAAGACCCTCCAACTTTTTGTTCCAAAGAGCAAGAGGCTCGGGGGCTACACTTAGTGAGTGCACTTTTTTCTTTGAAAAAGCGCACGTCACCAAAAAAGACTTCTTCAAGACAAACCACTTCAAGGACTCAAAACAAAAAGAACCCGGGCCAAGCTATATCCGAGTTCTTTTTGATAAAAACCCGGGTATATGCTCGGGAGCCCTTCGACGAAGAATTAGAACAAGTTCAAGGTAAGACCCTCTAGCTCCATGTTCCAAATAGCAAGAGGCTCGGGGGCTATACCCAGATGGATGTACTTTTTCTTCAAAAAAGCACATACCACTCGAAGATCCCAGGAAGCGCCACATGGTTTGACCCAAGAAAGTACTCAGACGATGCTTGTTCCTGCTCGGCAAGACCTGAAGGAACAAGATGAGGCTTCCAGAGCTCAACCATGAAGTGCTCGGGGGCTTGTCGGTACAGGACCCACGGGATACTCCACAAGGAAGGGAGAAGATCTAATCTAACTAGGACTTCTTTCCCTGTAATCTTAGTAGTAGTATTGTTCTGTGATCCTACTAGGAACCTCATTGTAAACTGACTAGGACTCTGGCCTTCCGACTATATAAAGGAGGGCGGAGTTCCTGGAAAAACATAACATAACGCAACACAACACTTTACAATCAATCCAATGCAAAGGCTAACGCCGACTGGACGTAGGGCTATTACTCGATCATGGTCGAGGGCCCGAACTAGGATAAATCGACTGTCTCTTACGTTTACCATCGAGTTCTGCATACACCGAACCCCGAATAAACTGCCCCGGGTACCCCCAGGTAGGCTATCAGTGGTGAAACATCGACAGCTGGCGCGCCACCCAGGAAGCGCTACATGGTTTCACTCAAGAAAGTACTCGAACGATGCTTGTTCCTGCTTGACAAGACCTGAAGGAACAAGATGAGGCTTCCAGAGCTCAATCATGAAGTGCTCGGGGGCTTGTCGGTACAGGACACACGGGATACTCCACAAGGAAGGGAGAAGATCTAATCTAACTAGGACTTCTTTCCCTGTAATCTTAGTAGTAGTATTGTTTTGTGATCCTACTAGGAACCTCATTATAAACCAACTAGGACTCTGGCCTCTTGACTATATAAAGGAGGGCGGAGTTCCTGGAAAAACATAACGCAACACAATACTTTACAATCAATCCAACGCAAAGGCTAACGCCGACTAGACGTAGGGCTATTACTCGATCATGGTCGAGGGCCCAAACCAGGATAAATCGATTGTCTCTTGTGTTTACCGTCAAGTTCTGCATACACCGAAGCGCCATTTGAAAAAGAAGAAAAGTACTCGGTTAAAGGCAAAAACAAACAACAAAAAGACAAAACATATTAATATGCTCACCTAGGAGCACGCTACCTATAACTTGAGTACCTGGACGAGTACTCGATTGGCGAGACTTCTTGGTAGCAGGCAAACCAGAAGAAGAACAATCTGCTCGCCCCCTTTTTCTGACACTATGAGGAGCTCAAGGAACTGGATGAGGAACATACTCTACATATGTGTCAAGAACTACAGAAGAAACACTAGGAAACATCGTGGTGGTTTGAAACTTACTGGTTAAAGATGCCCCAGCAAGATTCTCCCCAAGCTCCACAATGGCAGGGCAGTCATCAAGGGGGATCGGATCAATGAAGTTACGCCCCAATTCCTATAAAAGAGTAAAACAACTAGACGAGAAAGATTAAGCGAAAAGTGGAAACAGCAAAGGAAATATGAAAAGTATCAGCATAAGAAAAAACAACTCACAGCAGGAGGTGGGTTGTTAGCATAATACTCAGGGACAGTATGCAGGACGACGCTTACTCCCTTCAACATCTTCTAAAGGCGCTCGAGCACCTCCTCACCAGTCAACTCAAGGGCAGGGACCATACGAGAAGGGTCCTCCGCTCCAGAGTATTCAAAACCGTAGTTCTCTCGCTCCTTCAGAGGTTGAACATGGTGGCGAAGAAAACTAGAGACGATACCGAAGCCGATCAAGCCTTGCTATTTCAGAGCACATATCCTATCAAGAAACGGCTTGATCGCCTGGAGCTCATCCACCTTCAGGGGACTCTTTTCCCATCGGTCATTAACCACGGGACCAGAACCAGAATGAACAGAAAGAGGAGGAATCATATTGGCAGCATAAAACCAGTCGGCACGCCAATCCCTCACAGAATCAACCAAGCCATAATCAAAGAATCTACTCTTACAACCCTGACGAAACTGAATCCCGCAGCCACCAAGAACATGGGTGTCATCGCTGCGGGGTTGGGGCTTCAGACGGAAGAAGTAACGAAAGAGAGAAAGAGAAGGAGGAATTCCAAGAAAAGTTTTATAAAGATGAACAAAAACAGAAAGATGAAGGACATCATTGGGAGTAAGATGGTTCAAGCTAATCCTAAAATAATTGAGAAAGCGATGAAGAAAAGCAGATGCAGGAAGGCAGAGTCCAGCACGGATAAAGAAGACAAAAAGAACAATCTCACCGGAGCCTAGAGTTGGGACCCGATGCTGGCCTGGAGCTCTCCACTCAGCAATCTCCTTGTCCTAGATCAGGCAATCACTGACAAGCTCACGCAACTGATCCTCAGTCATAGTCGGAGCCGGCCAGACCTTCTGAGCAGCCCTCATGGCCATGAATTCTTGATTTTCAATCACAGAAAGTGATGCCTCCTCGTCTACAAAGGTTGCCTGGGACTTGCTCGTTGATTTCTTCCTACCCATATACTAGCAAAAGCAATAAGGCACTAAGAAACGATGACGGTCAGGCGGCAGCGCTCAGATGACGGCGACGATAGCGACGGCGGAGTGAGGACTAGGGTTTCAAGGCAAAAGCAGGGCAGTAAAGAAAAAGAAGAAAGAAGGCCTTTAAATAGATTTTTACAGCAATAAAAATGCGGCCCATTAGACCCGTTTTAACACGGCATGAGAACGCAACGGTTCATTTCCCAACACAACTGACAAAGCTGAAATAACGGATGGTACACTTCTACACAACGGTACAGTTCAACGGGTAGATTTCAGACTTATCCATCCAGCACCAAGGCAGAGTTAACATATTGCTACAAAAAGAACTCATCAACAATGAAGCAACGAAGGGTTGCCTCACAAGGAACACAAGAACTCGGTTCTTATAGAAAGAACTCGGGAATCTCACAAACAACCAGGATATCAGCAGAAAAAAGAATGACAACCCAGAAGACAAGATTCTTTCCATTATAAATGGCTTCCAAAAATACAAGAATTACACATCTTACAAGACCCAACGAACTCGGTACTACAACGAGCAAGGTAGCAAAAAGGAGCCCGGACACAACTAAGCTCTGGAACGACTACTTGGTAGAACAAACCGCACTCGGCTACACTGTTTTCTTCAAAGGACGGACACAGTACATCCGAGGCGGAAGTCAGCAGCACGGCGGGATAACATGGAATAAGGAAGCCCAGCAGGCATCTGTCTACCGAAGTCCGATGTGACACCGGATCAGGCGTTGATCTGCACCGGACAGTCGCAGGACAGGCAAGGGGATCTACCCAGAACTGCTAGATGAAGGAACGTATCCCACATCACAAGACTTCCTCCAACTACCGCCATGTACCTCTTGGTACAATGCCGCTGCGAGATTAGTCTACCTCTAATCTCTATCACAAGACGCCCTCTAGCTACGACAAGATATACAAGAACTACAAGATACGCCCGGGGGGCTGCTCTACTTTAGAAACTATCATATTCATAACTACGGAGATTTCAGACCACGCAACAAAATGCTTGATGAATCAAAACAGCACACCAGGAGGGTATTTATAGACTAAAGGAGCGGCGCACATGGACCGGGAGCACCAATGGAACAAATCTGACAAAGGACAAAGTAAAAAGACAGAATTCAATGAAAGAGGACTCAGGCGTGAAGGAACAGTACTCAATGACAAGCATATTCGAAAGGATATACCAACACTGTACAACTCGAGAACAAATAGCATTTACACTCAACCACCACCATACAACTATATCTGACAATAGCAGACTACCAGAGAATATGCCAAGATCCTGCATCCGAGTTCTTTCTGAACAAAAGAACCCGGATATATGCTCGGGGACTGCAACAGGAGAGGTTTTTAGTTCTTTGAACAACTCAGATTCAAGATCCTCCAACTCTGTTTTCCAAATAGCAAGAGACTCGTGGGCTACACTCAGTGAGTGCATTTTTTTTGAAAAAAGAGCACATCACTCAGAAGACTTCTTCAAGATAGCAATTTTCAAACAACGCAAGATTCAAGACCATCCAACTTTTTGTTCCAAATAGCAAGAGGCTCGGGGGCTACACTCAGTGAGTGCACTTTTTTCTTCGAAAAAGCGCATATCACCAAAAAGACTTATTCAAGACAAACCACTTCAAGGACTCAAAACAAAAAGAACCCGGACCAAGCTATATCCGAGTTCTTTTTTATAAAAACCCGGGTATATGCTCGGGAGCCCTTCGACGAAGAATCAGAACAATTTCAAGGTAAGACCCTCCAGCTCCTTGTTCCAAATAGCAAGAGGCTCGGGGGCTACACCCAGACGGATGTACTTTTTCTTCAAAAAAGCACATACCACTCGAAGATCCCAGGAAGCGCTACATGGTTTCACTCAAGAAAGTACTCGGACGACGCTTGTTCCTGCTCGGCAAGACCTGAAGGATTAAGATGAGGCTTCCAGAGCTCAACCATGAAGTGCGTGTGAGGCTGGCTACACAGAAATATTATTTTTAATCTGGGCGAAATGAATTTTTCTGTGAGTTCACTAGACCGACAGAAAAAAAAACATGTGTTTTTCTGTGCGTTTATTTCTTTTTTTCTGTGTGGATTAACATACACAAAAATTAGTTTTAATCTGGGTGAACACAATTTTTCTGTGCGTGTGAGACCCACAGAAAATTTATTTCTGACGGTGAACCCACAGAAAAAGTCGATTTTTCTGTCATTCTATTTCTGTGGGTTATTTTCTGACGGTACACCATCAGAAAATATTTTTCTAATGGTATTCGAATTTTTCCGTGGGTTTTCTCACACACAGAAAAAAGAGAGAATCCAGCAGTCATGCTTCGAATTCTGTCAGATGTAGACAGTGTACATGTGTGTGTGTTCGTTTTTTTGAAGAAAAAAAAATCTTACAGAAACCCACAAGTTTGAAAGCGCCTTTCTTAAACCAAATTAACTTTCAAAGTGTGCATGCAACACAATCAGTTAGTACTAGTCGTAAAGGATGACGAGCATGTAGTGTTTATGAAACCTGCACGTGCTGTGCCACCATATATTATTCAATTCAAATTCAGTGGTCACGTTTTTCAGTCGACCCAGCAAGTTTGCCTTCAGACCGACATTAACAGCAGTATTAGGCAGTGCATATCAGCCAGCAGATCCAAGTCGTCTACTTGTTCAGGTCGATTGGCAGGTAGATTTCTGATTATTGGTCACATTTGATTTGACCATGCATGACCCCCATGGGCCATGGCCATGATATCGCCACCTGTTGCCCTTTTCCCCATCTGAATTTGCCATCTTCCTTGCTCCTCTAGCTATCTATTTTTCCCAAGTCCTTCTTATGGTTGGAACCAACATGCATATACATAACTTTTCCTTCGCTTTTTGCAGCATTTTTATACCAGATTTAATAATGCATATGAAAGCATGGATGGATCCCAACTCAAACCACGTACTCACTGCACACGCATGATTGATTGTGCATGCATGCATCCATCTACAGACTGCAGCAACCAGATTCGTGTTGCATGCAATGCAGATCGATACATAACATACACGTTGTTGCTTCCATCACACTTGTTTAATAATCTTTCAACTTGCATTGTAGAGACCAAACGGACATGCTACAGGTACTACTAGCTTTTATAGAGGCAACTTGCAGGTTGGGCCTGCATAACATGTATTATGATACATGATCAATAATAAATGCCACTTGGATCATACAGAGACTAGCTCACTGATCGATCCATCTATATCATTATACAAACTTCAAGGACTCAAAACAAAAAGAACCCGGACCAAGCTATATCCGAGTTCTTTTTGATAAAAACCCGGGTATATGCTCGGGAGCCCTTCGACGAAGAATCAGAACAATTTCAAGGTAAGACCCTCCAGCTCCTTGTTTCAAATAGCAAGAGGCTCGGGGGCTACACCCAGACGGATATACCTTTTCTTCAAAAAAGCACATACCACTCGAAGATCCAAGGAAGCGCTACATGGTTTCACTCAAGAAAGTACTCGGACGATGCTTGTTCCTGCTCGGCAAGACTTGAAGGAACAAGATGAGGCTTCCAGAGCTCAACCATGAAGTGCTCGGGAGCTTGTCGGTACAGGACCCACGGGATACTCCACAAGGAAGAGAGAAGATCTAATCTAACTAGGACTTCTTTCTCTGTAATCTTAGTAGTAGTATTGTTCTATGATCCTACTAGGAACCTCATTGTAAACCGACTAGGACTCTGGCCTCCTGACTATATAAAGGAGGGCGGAGTTCCTGGAAAAATATAACGCAACACAACACTTTACAATCAATCCAACGCAAAGGCTAACGCCGACCGGACGTAGGGCTATTACTCGATCACGGTCGAGGGCCCGAACCAGTATAAATCGACTGTCTCTTGCATTTACCGTCGAGTTCCGCATACGCCGAAGCCCGAACAAACTGCCCCGGGTACCCCCGTGGCAGACTATCGGTGGTGAAACATCGACACCTGTATATGTGATCTAATATATGTTGCTAATTATATTTTTATATATCATTATATTACACTGGTCTGAAATATTTGTGGACGGTTCAATTCAACCAGTTCTTAACGGTTGGACAAGTGAACCATCGAACCGACGTGGTCGTAGAAGATGAATGCGATGGGAGTGGTGCAAGGCGAGCAGGGCAAGCGGGCAGAGCAGGCTTTGCCGCAGGGTAAGGCAGTCTAGTACAGTATGGCTTATCAGGCTATATGATGATGATATTATTATTATTGAGATATGAGTGGCGCGGCGCCCTGTCCGTTTGGATTTGGATGGACGACGGATCCTATCCCTATTCCTGGCTCCTGGACACATGCATGGCGGTGATGAGTCAGCCTCTGCCTCTGCCACGTGGCCTGCTAAAGTGTCAACCAACCAACCAATATAATAGCACTGTCCGAACAGATTCTACAGCTGTACTTAAGATGGGAGGCAAAATAATAATAATAATAATAATAATAGCACTTTGGATTCGTATCGGCAGGCTGGGATAGGCGGCAGCCCTTAGCTTTTCCGTTCCTAAGCTGCTGCACTCGCGATCTAGCAAAGATAAAGTTAGCTCTTTTGTCACTCAAATACTCAAAACTCACATGGGTTGGTTTGAGCACTTATGAAACATTATCTATCAACATGATGTATCCCTCTTAATAGTACGGCATACCTATTAAACTCAAGATCAAAGGAAAAATGAATTTATACCACTTGAGTTAATTTCTTTTGAATTGATGCCGTCCCTTCCAATCTCCATCAAGTAAGGGTGCTAACATGTTGATGTTGATCTTTTCACTTGAGCATAGCCATCTTGAGCATGTGACTTGATTCCATTCATCAAATTTGAATAATCCCAAATGTATCAAGTCACTTCCATCAAACACTCCAATAGTGATTTGATCCTCCACATAAACATGAACATCATAGCTTGATTAGTACCTCAACTAAATGCAAGTACTTCCTTCTTCACCCTAGCTAGGTTCTTCGGCCGCCAAGCCGTCGCTTGCCCTTCACCCTTGCTTAGTACCTCGAAGCCTTTCCTTGCTATCTTCACCATCTCAAGCCATCAAGTCACATCTTGTGTTGAATCATCCATTCATGTATTGTTAACTTTTTCATTTCAATTTAGCAAGCTTCAAATATGAGACCAATCCATATGCAATCCCTTATGTCTCATTAATTAATTCTTACAAGCTTGCTTTCACATAGTACATGGAAATCCCACAATAATTAAGCATTTGCATGAATTCCATTTGCATTGTTGTCTTGTGCTTGAACTAGATTGTTTACACAACAACACATCATTTTAGCTTTCATTAAGTACCTATGAGATAACCTATTACCTGTCCACACTTAGCAAACGGGTTAGTCCTTTAATCACGTTGTCATTCAATCAACCAAAACCCACTAAAGGGCTAGATGCACTTTCAATCTCCCCCTTTTTGGTGATTGATGACAACTTGATTAAAGCTTACACAAGGATATAAACATTTAAGCTTTTGGGTTCAATGATTTATGAGAGGCTCCCTCTTAATATGTGCTTATGAGTAGAATTCACAAAATGACCTCAAATGTCAATTGCACATACTAAAACATATAGGAGAGTCTCCCTAAATCATTACATCCGTGGGGTGCAAGTGTGTGTGACAAAGCGAAACCATGATGCATATGACAAGATATATCACACAAGAATAAATATAAAGGCATCACATCAAATATTTTCATTCTAGCATACATAGTCCTTATGAAAATAAATATAACACATGTAATTCACACATAGCACTCATTACAAATTTTCTCAAGTCCAGAAACCACTGATATATAAATAAAGATCATGTCTCAAGAGATACATAGATAAAGCATAAGTAAGTCTCATCTCTCACATGATACAAACTGTCTTAAACTCAAGATACATCAATGAAGCTCAAAAAACGAAAACCACTACAGCCTGTAGTACATATCTTCAGGTACAAAGATAAGCAAATGAAACTATCCTGAAGCTTTAATCAGTCTCTCTCCCCCTTTGTCATCTATCACCACAAAGGTCCAATAATGACATACTAAGGACAAAGGGGCTACAAGATGTCACTGAAGGCTGAGATCACTCATCATCATCATCACTAGCATCCTCGTCATCAGAGCGTGCAACACCGGCTGGACAAGAACCACCCGCACCAGACGGGTCATAGCCACTAGACCCATAGTAGCCACCACCATCTGTTAGGTCACTCCACCAATCTATGGCATAGTCGTCTGCAGTGCTGGGACCTGGCTGAGAGTGAGTAGGCATACAAGCCTGAAGTGGTAGAGTGTCAGGGTGCTTACGTGCCTACTACTGCTGTCTCTGAAGGAACTCAGCATACTCTCTGTCATATCTGGCCTGCTGTTGCTCCTCAGTCTCCTGCTCACTAACTGCCTCATCTGATAGTGGAGACCTAGAAGGATCAAGCTCAAGCCTAGAAGCAATTTGCTTCAAGGTTCGAGTATCCTTCCTCCTAGCCTCCCTCTCCTTCTGCTGCTTGGTCTGGATGTCTCGGCACATCCCAAATATGGAGCTGAAAAGCCTGCGGATATACGAGGGAGGACTGCCATGGTGTGAAGTAGAACGTGAAGGAGCACGTGGTGAAGGTGAAGCTCCTGCTGGTGCACCACTCCTAGGTGCATCTGCCTCTGGTGCTGCTGCTGCTCCTCCTAGTCCTGCTGGAGGTAACCCTATCTCAGGCAGATCTGCAACAATCTTCAGGGCCTTGTGAATCTTATCATACTCGAATGTGTGTCCTGTCACCTGCTCAATCATATGCATGATATAAGGAGCAAAACCACAGCCCTTGAGGGGCCTCTCTCCAACACTCCTAATCTCGGACCAAATAAAGTCAAACACGCTGAAGGGCCGAGCATCAGGTGCCATCCTGTGGAGTAGGTTCCTAGAGTAATCAGCAATGTTGCCCTTGTCTCCACCCTTGCAGTCAATAGTCTTCCTGAACATCCTGTCCAGGTATCTATAGGTAGGGTGAAGACCTAGAACCTTCCCCACAACTCCTCTCTCACCACCAGGAAGATACATATATGCGAGCTGCTTAGGAGGTAACACCTGCTCGGTGTGGATCCTGTCCCTCTAGAGATCATCCTCTGAGAAGCCAAGGTGGGCAGCAAAAACATCATAGTCAACACTGTACCACTAGCCCTCAAGCATCCAGTGCATCCATCTCTCATCCTCCTCAACGAATAGAGTAGCATAAAACTGAGCTACTACCTCTGTGTTCCAGTCATGCTAGAACTCCATGATCTCATAAACTCTTGTGCTCTGGCAGATGGCAATGGCATGATCAACTGAGGCCTTCTGCAACTCTCTAATATATTGCCAGTTAATCCACTGAGACCTGGCAATCACTGGGTTCCTGGTGAGAATCACACTAGAGTAGAAGTCCAGGTGAAAAGCTATCTGGAAGCGGTGATCGTACTAAACCTTAGGTAAGCCCCTCGGATCAACCCTTTGCTTATCTCTAGCTCTCCTGGTCATACCCTTTCCCCTGTAGTCAACTCTAGGAACATAAGAGGGCACATTGGGCAAACGTGTCTCAAGGAGACCATAATGCATCCCCTGACCAGGCTGGTGCTGAACTAGAGGAACTAGCTCCTCCTCCTCAATCTTCTGCTCCTCATCTGAGCTATCACCATCTGATCCTCTGTTAGTGCTCTTCCTCTTTCTTTCTTCTCTAGACTCCATTCTAAACTCATCAGTGTCAGTGTCAGAAGAAGAGCTCCCTGACCCCTCTGCATACTGAGCTGCTGCACTAGAGGTAGCCCTGGTAGACCTCCTACTAGTTGGCTTGAATCTAGGATGCATCTCCTGTCTTGCCTTCTTGTACTTCTCAAGTGCTGGATCATGCCTGTGCTTGGACCTCGGCTCCTGTCGTCCACTCATGGCTGCTGTCCTATATCCAAAGATTTTCATAGAATTTTAGATACATACCCATAGCTTATTCTTGAATTGTGATTAGACATAGAATCTTTTATCCATGGTTTTACAATCATCTTGACATACAACTGTCAAAAAGTTCACAAAACATAGATACAAAAGAAGCTAAGCCTAACAAACAATTCTAGGATAGGATTGAATCAAAGGAGAGCAGAGAGCCTGCTCTGCTGGGCCGTACCAGACACGTCCGGTAGCGTACCGGACACGTCCAGTATGGGCAACCAGCAACCCTAACTAGGGTTCCTTGATTCAAACCATCACGGATCAATTCCAAACTTTGGGCATTGCTTCTATATCACTAATGCAACATATTGACCGAAGGAATTTCAAAATCATGCATTGACCATATAGATCGGACGAGGTCCGTGATTAGGGTACCTTGAGAGAAGAGATGAGAAGGCGATGAGAAATCCAAATCCCCGAGCCTTCAATCTTGATGCAAGCCTTCTCCAATGCGATCTCCTTCTCTCCTTTTCCTTGGTGAAATCCTCGGTCGCCCTAGGTGGGGAAGAAGGGCATCGGCTGGTTGGTTTGGAAGAGGACAAGTCTGTCTGGGCCGAAGGGGTACGCTCTATTTTTATAGTCCCGCTCATACCGGACACGTCTGGTATCATACCGAACACGTCCGGTATACGTGGGCTTGCCCAATTTATTCCAAAATGTGTTTTCTCTCTTCCAATCCCCTTTTCTGTTATTTCTCAATCCAAAAAGGTATATAATCTTGATCCAAACCGAGTATCATCACTTTCCTTATTCAATGCCATAAAATGATTTTCTCTTTTCCAAATATTTGGCATATACAAGATTTCGCTTACTTGAGAGAGAGAGAGACATAGTAGATTGTGGACTTAAGAAAGCCATGTCATGTGTGATTAGCCAATCAAACATTCAAGGAGAGCTATAATCATCACATGGCAAGGCTAGGTCACAAAGATCAAGATTCAAATAGTTTTTTAAATTCACACCACCTACACATGCTAGTTATGGGTTTTGAAAAATATCTCTCCTATGTCACACAAATGCACATTCTAACATATAAAGGGCCTTAGATGCACTTACAATTTATGTATGTAAACACATACCTTTGCCTTGAGTCCACAAGAATACCACTAAGAAGATAAATAGCATGATGATCTTTATGTTGACCTCAATTGCCAAATAATCATGGTAGATACTTTTTCATCCAAAGAACTACAAAGAATGCTAGATAAATTTGTTAGTCCACAATAGTGCAAAATAGAAATTTAGCTCCCCCTAAATAAGTGCTTCAAGTAATTTGAATGACTTTCAACAAGCACTTTTATTATATTAAGAAATTGAGAGCCAATTTTCCATTTTGACCATAAACCTAATAAAATTGCCATATTTACAATTGAGTTCAAGAGATGCTCATAATCCACTTAGTTTTGATAAACAACAAGCTTCTGAGTAAATTGAGGATATATGAAAATATATGGATCAAAGACTTAGTTGTAATTCAAATTATGTTCTGGTTGCTGTAATACCGGACACGTCCAGAATACTAAGAATAGAAGCACTGTCTTTCTGTCCCTGGCCATACCGGACACGTCTGGTAGTAATATCGGACACATCCGGTAGGTGCAGGACAGGCACAATTAATTCGCTGCTTGTGATTCTTTGTTTAGCTTTATTATTTATTGTATACTAGCATCTCAACAAATAAATTATTCTACTAGAGAGCGATCAAAAGCATCATATGGCAAAGTAGAATTCTTTTTAATTGAATCTAATTAGCCACTTTTATTATTTCACAAATGTACCTATTTGTGAACTATAGAACATGAAACGAGCAAAGTGGCTGTCCTAAAAAGTTTAGGTACTTGTTACCAATGGTGAGGATGAAATATATGATATGTTCATTGAATTATCTTCGGGTCGACCATATAAGGGATTATGATAAGAATTGGTTGATAGATTGAGTGAATATTGTCAAATTGCTTGCTCAACCACCCCGAAGCCTTCATCTCATCACCAAGTACCTACATCATTAACCTAAGCACACTTTGGTACCCAACTCTTGTTGGGTCCTTTTGAGTTAGTCAACAAGTGCTTAGGCACCCAAATGGCTTTAGCACTAGTTTGTGGTGAACACATCACCTTGCTAGTGCTAACCCCATTTGTGGTCTTCCTAAGCATATTATTATAAACAAATGTGTTCGGCTTAGGTGAGTTACCATTTGGGCATTCATAGCTTAGATGCCCCTTTCTTTTACAAGCATAGCATATGCGGCCTTTGTTTGCTCTATGCTTGTTTTGCTTGTATGGACATCTATCAACCTTATGGCCCATCTCATTGCATCCATATCATCTTCTTGTTGCAACTTGGGCTTCCTTTCCTGCCTCTTTGTATATTGGGCATTTCTTGGTAGGATGCCCCAATTTCTTGCTCATGAGACAAGCACTTTGTCCATCACTCTTCATTTGCTTGGCCTCCTTGGTAGAATCCTTTTGATTGGTGGCTTCAACCTTGTCGGCCCAACTCTTGTGTGGACACATAGCCCACTCATGTCCATACAATCCACAACCATAGCACATCCTTTTTCCATGTTTCTTGATCTTGGTTGGGTTGGCCTTGCTTGAGATGTGATTCTTTTGTTGGGCTTTGGAGAAAGCAAAGTTTGAACCCTTCTCAACCTTCTTCACCATGTTATCACGGTTATCATGAGAAGGTTGTGCTTTCTCCTTACCCTTCAACCGAATCACATCTTTCTTTAATCTTTGCACTTCTTCTTTGAGCTCTATGTTTTCTATAAGATTTAGCTCAATCGAAGATTGGCTTGCTTGAGGAGCACACTCATTAGTACAAGAAATATTTAATTGAGATGGTGTACTAGTGAGTGAATGTGTAAGAGGTTGAGAAAATTTTACCAAGGTAATCATAACCTCATGAGCTACCTCAAGCATGAAGCTTGATTCTACTACTTCCTCATGAGAGCACTTTAGATGAACATAGTTTGCTTGTAGCACATTATACTTGCTTGATAGTCCATCTAGCCTTGCCTTGAGCTCAAAGTTTTCCTTCTCTAGTTGTGAAACACTAGAAGAGGATTTAGTAACTAAAGCATACTCAATTGACAATTTTTCATACCTTTCACTTAGAGCCTTTAGTTCTTCCATCTTGGAGATGAGAAACAATTCTTGCTTTTGAAGTGATTGCTCTTGCTTCTCAATCTCCTCTTCAAGCTCATCATTCTTTTCAACTATCTTCATGATGATGAACTTGTCTTTGCGGTTGAGATGATCAAGGTTGTAGTTGTTTTCAACTTCAACATCACTCTCATCTTGATCATCTACTTGTGCTTTCTCCTTTTCTTGATCTTTCTTGTTACTCTTTTTCTTGCTTTTCTTGGCCATGAGACACAAGTGATGAGTATCATGAGATACTGAGGTTGACTCATCACTTGGTCGCCACCGGGCTTGAGCATTGCTGCAAATAGCTGCTTGCTAGTCTGCTGCCTCGGCCATACCGGACACGTCCGGTAGGTATACCGGACACGTCTGGTATGTGCAGGCAGACAATAGGTCATGGGCTGCTTGCACTTCTTGCTCTGGCTCGGCGCTCTTGAGATCTTGTGAGGCTTCTTGCTGTATGATGACACAATGGACATACTTTCCATTGACTCAATCTCAAGTGCATCATCACATTTGGATTTTCCATATAAATCAAAAAGTCTAGTCCAAATGAGATGAGCACTCTCCGGAGGTGGTTGTCCATTGAAGATTGCCTCATCTTGAACCTCTACACTCAATGTACTCAAAATGACATTAATAGCTTGAGCATTGAGTTGCACGCATATCTCTTCCTCTTTTGACAAATTTTTGTAGTTGCTCCAATCAACTATAGGAAGAGGTATGCTTGCATCCATAATATGCTCAACAAGAGGACTAATGTTTCTAAAAGCATTGAGTACATGTATTGACCAAGTTAGAAAGTTTGAACCATCATTTTGGAGAAGCACCGGCTCCAACTCGATAGGCGTCAACATCCTTTTCTCATGGCGGTGAAGCTTTGGGTGAGAATCTCGCTCTGATACCAATTGAAAGGACCTAGGATGCCACCTAGAGGGGGGGGTGAATAGGCATTTCTAAAAATTAACACCTTTAAATGCGGAAATAATTAGTAAAGGGTTGGAAACTCCAAATAAGAGTAATACCACCCCTCACAAGTTAGCCACAGAGTATACAAGGTATAAATAATGTATCTAGAAGCTATAACCCTACAACACAAAGTTAGAACTGAAAATAAATATTTTCAGCATAGAGCTCTAATACCGAACGTGTCCGGTATGCACGGTTTCTGCAGAACAGTCCCAAACTTGCTCCTCCAGGGCCTGCTAGCTTCCTCAGTCCAGACAAAAGTGTCCGTCTTTTTTAGGAGCTTGTAAAGTGGCATCCCCCATTCGCCGAGCCGGGAGATGAATCGACTTAGAGCAGCCAGGCAGCCGGTGAGCCTTTGTACACCCTTGATGTTACGTATGGGACCCATGTTGGAGATGGCCATGATTTTTTCGGGGTTGGCCTCGATGCCGCGCTCAGACACAATGTATCCTAGCAGCTTCCCCTTCAAAACCCTAAAAACACATTTTTTGTGATTCAGCCTGATGTTGAATCTTCTGAGGTTCGTGAACGTTGTGGCCAAGTTTGCGATCAGGTCACAGGCTTGAGTTGTTTTGACCACTATGTCATCAACATATACGGTGATCGTTGGTCTTGGCTGCTCGGCTTGATCAGGCTAATCGAGCAGGTCGATTTGGTTGGTGAAGCATTGCTGCATGCACCTTTGGTAGGTGGCGCCAATGTTCTTCAAGCCGAACGGCATGGTTACATAGCATTATGAATCATACGGGGTGATGAACGAGGTTGTGAGCTGATCGGACTCTTTCATCGCGATCTGGTGATAGCCCGAGTAGGCATCCAGAAAAGAGAGGATCTCGCAACCCGAGGTGGAGTCGACTATCTGGTCTATGCGCGGCAAAGGAAAGTGATCCTTTGGGCACAATTTGTTGAGGCCAGTATAATCAATGCACATTCTCTATTTCCTGATCTTCTTTTTAACAAGAACAGGATTGGCAAGCCAGTCGGAGTGGAATACCTCTCTGATAAATCCAGCTGCTAGGAGTTTGGCGATCTCTTCGCCTATGGCCCTACGCCTTTCATCGTTGAAATGGCGCAAGCATTGCTTGGCGGGCTTCGAGCCCGGGATGAGGCGCAGTGTGTGCTCGGCGACCTCCCATGGTATGCCTAGCATGTCAGAGGCCTGCCATGCAAAGACATCACGATTGGCGCGTAGGAACTCGACGAGCTCGCATTCCTATTTGGCCAAGAGCTGTGTCCCGATCCGCACCGTCTTGGCTGGGTCAGTGGGGTCGACCCCCACCACCTTGGTTTCCTTGAGCGGACGGAATGCCATCGAGGAGGTTGGTTTGTTGCAGTCTGGGACTATCGAGGTCGACGATTCCCCGAGCCACGGGAGTTCGGTCGAGTTGACAATCGCAGTGGTGAGCTCGTAGTGCTCGCGGTCGCACATGAAGGTGTGCGAGAAGGCGCTGCTCATAGTGATGATGCCGTTCGGTCTCGGCATCTTTAGCTTGTGGTAGGTCTAGTTGGGGATTGCCATGAATTTGGCATAGCTTGGTCGCCCCAAGATGGCATGGTAGGACCCTAGAAAGTCTACCACTTCAAAGGTGAGGACCTCCTAGCTGAAGTTGGCTCGGTTGCCGAACGTGACGAGCAGGTCGATCTGCCCGAGCGGGTATGCCTGCGCTCCCGGGATCACCCCGTGGAAGGGAGAGCTCGCTAGGCGGAGCTCTGACCGGGGGATGCGCATGGCGTCGAGGGTGTCGACATAGAGGATGTTGAGGCCGCTGCCTCCGTCGATCAGCACCTTAGTGAGACACTTCTTGCGGACAAAGAGATCGATGATGAGCGGGTAGCGTCCTAGTCTCACAACGTTGGAGGGATGGTCCCTCTGATCGAAGGTGATCAGAGATTCCGAGCAGCAAAGGAAGGAGGGGATAGCCGTGTCAGTGGCGCATGCCTCCCTATAACGCACCTTGTGCTGGTGCTTAGACCAGATGACGTCGGATCCACCAAAGATCATGATGCATTCGTCAGCGTTGGGGAAACCGTCTCCATCCTTGCCCGCTGTGCCTCCTTTCTTGGCTGTCGCCTCTTTGCCGTCCCCTTCTTTCGGCCTGCTGGCCTATCGTAGGAAACGTTTGAGGAGCTCGCATTCCTTGTAGAGGTGTTCGACGGGGTAGGCATGGTTGGTGCATGGGCTATTCATGAGTTTGTTGAAGTGGTCAGGCAGGCCCTATTGGGGCTGCTTGCCCATGCGGTTAGTTGCGGCGACCAACGCGGTGTTGTCCGGTCGGTGTCGGTCCTTTTTGTTCTTCTTGCCCCTCTATGTGGAGGGGCCCTCGTCTTGGTCTGTACGCTTGGCCTTGCCTTTGTCCCGGCCCCCGTTGAAGACCACTCCGACCGCTTCCTTGTCGGAGGCGTGGTTAGTGGTGACGTCGAGCAGGTCGCAGGTGGGACGGGGCTTCATGCATCAAAGTTTATGGATTAGGGACTCGTAGGTCACCCTAGAGAGGAATGCATTGATGATGTCCATGTCGACGACATCAGGGAGGGAGTTGCATCATTGGGAGAACCTACGGATGTAGTCCCATAGGGACTCGCTAGGCTCCTGCTGGCAACTCTTGAGGTCCTAGGAGTTTCTAGGGTGGACATATGTCCCCTGGAAGTTCCCGACAAAGACCCTCTTGAGGTTCACCCAGTCGCGGATGCTGTCATGCGGGAGGAATTCAAGCCATGCCCTGACATGTTCCCCCACGTAGATGGGGAGATACTGAATGATGAAAAAGTCATCATCCACCCCTCCGGCTCGGCAGGCGAGCCATAAATCTTTGAGCCAAATACTAGGATTTGTCTCCCCGGTGTACTTGCTGATGTTGGTGGACGGTCGGAAGCGCTGTGGGAACGGCGCTCTCCAGATACGCCAGTCAAAGGCCCGTGGTCCCAGACCCTCAGGGCTAGGACTCCGGTCGTCTGGCCGACGACCGTGCCTGGGGCGCGTTTCACTGCTCCCCTCGATGGTTCGGCCAGGATCCATGTCGCCTGCTCTCACCGTCGCCCGATGGACGTCACCATCATGCCGGGCATGATGCTGGTTGCTGACGATGCTGCGAGCGTCCTGGTGCGGACTGGGCCGCTCGTGTACCGACGGTCGGTGTGGAGCAGGCGCCAAGTCGGACTGAGGCGCATCTACTACCTCCCGAGCCGCACCTAGCGATTGTAGTGGCGAGCGGATGGAGCAATCCATCTAGCACGTCCCCGCTCCCCTGGTGGGGAGAGAGGGCACATGTCAGAGTCGCGATACGGAGCTTTCCGCTTGTTGTACGGCAGCGGCTTCTACTAGAACCCGGAGGTTCCGGTAGACCGCACGCTCCTGGGGGTCGACAGGCTCGGGAATGCCGCGCAGAAGCATTACTGCAGCAGCAATGTTCTGGCTAGCCAGAGCGAACTGTGGGAGGTCGTTTCCCTCGTTCATGATGTCGTTTTGGACCTGGCAGGCGCGACCCCAGGCGCCGTCCGCCGGGTTATGCGCATGGGGCGCAACGTGCTACACCGAGCTTGCCGGCGCAGGCGGCAGCTGGCTCTACCACCATTGTCGTAGTTCCTCGGCGTGCCCTTGCGCAAACGCAGGGGCCCCCGCATGCGGGTTCGAAGGGGTGTGAGTTTGCGCAGACTCTACAACGACCGATGGCTATCCCGGAGCGTCCGCCATAGCGCACTCCCGGGACGGACGGTGGCTAGGTGCCACATCACCGATGCTGGAGCCATCTCTCTCACCCTCGTCATCCGGGAGTCCGTGGAAAGTGGCAGGAGCATAGCTCGCCATTCCCACGAATTCGGATGGGAGGGGAGATAGTGGCAGCGTCCCTCGGAGCCCCCGAGCGCACGCGTCCACGGGAGACGCGAGGCTGTAGGGGAACCGATCGTATGGTGTCCGTGATGTGGTAAATATGGTCCCTCCGGATAATTGGCGGGAGATAGTAAATAGAGAATAAATTACAGTATGCATATTACTCATAGCGGGGTTTACGCAGATGCCACATCGTTGAAGTTGTCGTTCGTCCCGAAGCCGATGGAGGACGCCCCTCCGACGGGTGCCGGAACGAGTGTCTCCTCGCGGAGGTGTAGTACGCCGAGCCGGTCGGCGACGAAGTCCAGGTTTCCAAAGAGGAAGGCCTGGGACGGCTCAGAGACGGGTGGAACCCCCATCCCAACTGGTGGGAGTGCAGGAAACTCCGGTGAGCCGAAGCGAATCGTATCGCCTGAGCCCGCCATGGAGAAGGTGGCAGAAAAGTGGGCCATTCGATGACCAAAAAGTGTTGAACGTACAGCGTCTTCCCCACGGACGGCGCCAACTGTCGGTGCAGAAAGTGACCAACAAGTAAATATTTATAGTTTTCCCGTACGTTGTGATCGGAGGTGGCCTAGCACTCAATGACACAGGGTTTATACTGGTTCAGGCAACGTGCCCTACATCCAGTTTGAGTTGGTCGGTGACTTTATTTCTGAGCCTAGGTGCTCGAAGTTTGCAGTGGGGTTACCAACAAGAAGGAGAAAGATAGGGTGTACGAGAGGTCCAGTCGAACTCCGGTCGGAAGGGCCGAGAGCGACAGGAGCTCCGCTATGAGCTAAGTGTTCAAGCGTGTGCTTGAGGTTCGAACCTGGCGGTTCCGTGGTTGTGAACTAGTGAACTTGGTCGATCAAATGAATCTGGATTAACTTGAATCGACCTGGATTAACTGAGTCTCTTGGGAGAGAGCGCATCCCTTTTTATAGATGAAGGAGATGGACTTACAAGTGAGAGGGAGAGAGTACGTATGCTTCTAAACCTTGTTGCCCACGCCGGCAGGTATAGGATAATGGTAGGCGCCCACAACACTATTGGATGTCGGATGCACGTGAGAGGCTGCGTCGTTTTGTTCGGGTATGGTAGATGTCGATACCTGCTATATTGTTGATGCTCAGAGGCATGTGAGGGGTTTTACCATGTTCACTCGGTATGGTAAATGTCGACGCCCACAACACTGTCGATGCCCAGAGGCATGTGGGGGAAGCTTTACCATATGGGAGTTAACGGCGCCCACAATACTGTAGGGGAAAATGTCAGCGCCTACAACACTGTGTGTCAGGGAGGTTGCAAAGTACTGTTTCTATAGGCGTACAGGGTACGGTCCCTGGTATCGTGGTTTGACTTTGTACGTCCTGCCTTGCTTTCTCCGTTCATTCCCTGGTCCTTTCCGAGCGGGCGTCCTCGGTCGGTTGGTCCCAGTCGGCTCTGATTGCGCCAGTCGGAGAAGATCAGTGAGCAGGGTTTTGCGTACCCCGATTGGAGACGTGGGATCGGAGTCGGAAGTAGTGCTTTGGCCAGGCCTTCCGATCGGAGAGGCCGTCCGAAGGCGGGCTGGAGACCGAAGTGAGCGCTCCGGTCGGAGAGGTGGGCCGGAGTCAGAAAACGGGCGCCGCTCCTCCTTGGCCAGACCTTCCGGTCGGTGATTGGATCATCCGTCTAGCCTGTTGTTCATATTCTTAGGCCGGTCCATGAGTCACGCGTTGTCTACTTGGACCGAGCCTTCGTTGGGAAGCCGGTCCCCGAGAGACCCCGGGTTTATGTACCCGACACTATGAGAACTCATTTCTTTGAATTATCTTATTCTTTAGTTTTTCTTTTTTTATATATATTTCTATACCTAAAAAATAGCCTTTGTTTATAATAGAACTCGTGTATAAAAAGTAGCCTTTGGTTAATATAACTCGTATCCTAGCTCAATTTTATTTGTATTCACGCCGGCGAGATGGATTCGGTCAGACCGGTGAGAGCCTTTGTATAAAAAGTAGCCTATGGTTAATATAACTCTAATTTGTATTCACGATATCGAGTTGGACTTTGGTCGAGCGGGGCTGCGGGCTGAAGCGAGTGCAGGCTGTGGAGTTGGGCCGTTGACTGAAAGAATGGCCGGATCAAAAAAAATAGTGGAGAGAAATTTTGCCTCTTTAGTATTAGGTATAGATATAGACTAGTAAATATGTCTGTACATTACAACAGGAGAAAAAGGTATCAAACATTTAAGAAAAACAAGAACCAAAATAATACATGTCTCTTTATATTTTACTCTTTGTATAAAATCTCATCTAGAATTGTGCATGAAAAGATATTTGTTAGGCTAAACTGAATAACTAACTTCAAATCTTAGTGCACAGTTTAATTGATTGAACCATATCGCCTGAGCAAGGTTGTAACAATAAGATACGTTTTATTTTTAATTAGAGATGTACTAATAGTTTGGCGAAGAAAAATATATTTCTTAAAAAAGAGGTCGAGGGCTTAAAGGGGTATAATATTATTATATTATTATTAATATTTACGGGGAATGACTAAATTAGAACAAGAAGTTGAAAATTGACGATTGAAGTGGATGCTTATAAAGCTTGGAAAAAGAACGGACAAAACCAGTTTAAATAGGGACGCGTGAAAAAAAAGAACATACCTAGTCCAGACGAGCCTTCGATTTGATCTTTGTTTTTGTTGAAGAAGATATGTATGGTTGGGGCAACGCTCACGACAGCTACGGTGAGCTCGGAACATTCAATGCTAGCGCACCAATGGCTTCTTACAAGGGCTGAGCATTGTACCTAAGTATTTTTTATCTCACCCTGGCAGCAGCTCAAATGGTTTGCTTTAAGATGAGCCGAACATATCATTATTCTTTTTTTTACGAGTAATCGATATTATTCTAACTCGTCAAACGTGTATGCGCATGGCCGGCATGCCGTGCACAAGAACCGGCGCAGGTGCTATAGCGCGGTCTCTCTCTTCTTAGCCGTGCAGTTTGCTCGCTTCTACTTTTCCTTTTTGGTGTGATGTGATTTCGATTGTTTTGTTTATTTATTGATTGATTCCAAGCTAATGCACCTGGAGGAGGACTCGGTCTCGTCCTAACTCCCTCGGTCCCACTGCCCGGGCCACTCCGCTCCATGGCGGCGGTCGAGAGCCGGAGGCTGAGCGTCGTGAGGAGCCACGACGACACGGCCGGCGAGCGCGAGCTGCCGCTCACCATCTCCGTCCTGCTCACCATCTTCTATGACCAGCCCCGTGACCATGGTCCTGTTCGCTTTGCTGAAAAGCTATGGCTGAAAGTATTGTTTGTTGATTTGTTGTGAGAGAAAAACATTGTTCGTTTATTAAAATAGTACGGCTCATAAGACAAGCGAACAGGGCCCATGTCCCTGACGGCGTACGGCGTCGGCAGCATGCTGAGCAGCGGCACCCTCTCGGTCGTGTAGCTAACGGATTGGACATGGCTGCCGATCAACATGTTAAGTTGGCCAAGCTTGTCACCGGAGAGCGAGTTGCTGCCGCACGACGGCCTCCGGCTGGAAAATCTCATCGACCCTTTTCATATGGTGCACTTCATGTCGACGAGCAGGAGGTATGAGCGGACGAGCGTGTGCGCCATGTCGACTCGGCGGGGCAGCACACCATGATGTGCTCCTCGCCGTAGTCGACGACTCGACGTTGGTGATGCTGCCGTCATAGTAGTAGCACATCTCCCCTTCTTGCCGTCGGGGCATAACGGGCACGGCAGCGAGTTGCCACTCGTGAGCCGTGAACATCGTCATGAACCAATCCAAGCGCTACGGGATGCGATGTATATGGAGCATCGTATTATATGGCATGCTAGCAGCTACATGTGCTACGTATACTGGTATGTGCAATGCAAAGCATACACGACATCCAGGACATGGTGTCACTGCTACAGATAGGCTTTGTAGGGGTGGCTCATGGGTATTTGTAGGGGCGGTTTGATCAGCCGCTCCTACCAAAGCGTGGCCACAAATTGCCGATTTGTTTGGCGGTTCCCAGACTACTCCTACAAATCGATTTGTAGGGGCGGCTGTAGTACCAGCCGCCCCTATAATACCTGTTTGTAGAGGCGGTTCAGTCTAGAACCGCCTCTCTACAGTACATTTTTTTGCAAAAATATTCAAATTTACAATTTAAATTCGACCAGAATATATATATATATATATATATATATATATATATATATATATATATATATATATATATAATTCAAATCTGACCACAAGCACAAGAACATAAGCTGTTGGTACCGAGAATTCAGATTGCAGCCTAATATATGAGATAGTATATATAAGTCAGATCCAAACATGCTGAAAATTCAGACTGCAACTGAAACAATAAGAAAGTACTTACCGTTAATTTAGCATAAATTAACAATAAGAATTCCTGCATAACGTGCCTGACAAGCAGGTAACTAGTTTTTAATGGCAAAATTATTTTTTCAGCAAACTAGTGCTCTCTTCGGTGATGTGTACCGAGAAAACTAATTCATATCTGAGACAAGTATTTTTTTGACATGCATTTAGTTCAAAATCGATGATGAAAAAACGGGTAGCAGTAGCACACTTACAAATCAAAGATTAATTTATCTAGCAGTTAACTAAACATTTATCGATATCGAGTCCAGACTTAGCAGCCAACCATAAACACACACGAGAAATGACGAGATCAAACCATAATTGCATCTACACAAGAAGATAAATTACACAAGGGGAGATGGAGGGCTGTCTCACATTGTAGTGACGTCGGGAGCGCGTGCCGTCGTGGGTAGTGGTGGTCGCCGCCGCCGTGGCCTCGTCCTCCTCAGAGCTCGAACCACCAGCTCCTTCCTGAGCGCTTCCTGATGGGCCTGCGCTGCCACATCCTGCGCCGCTGTCGCATCTCGAACCGGCGCCGCTTTCAGCTTATTTACTTCACAAGGTTGAAAGATAACCAATCTGGAGAGAAGTGTTGCGGTAGCAGCCACCTGGCCATTTCAGTGGTCAGTAAATCTATACCTAGATATGGATAACAAAATGTTTAATAATGAATTAAAGGTACACATAGCTTATCCCCTAGGAGAGTGAGAGACTATGGAGGATAACGTGTATGGATGGTCGAGACCCTTGGTAATGGTTAGGAACATATTCAGGTTTACATATACGACAAAAATACTTCGTACAAGTCCAATTGAATACTGATTTTGTGAGTTAAGATAAAAAATACAAAATTAACTTATAAAGTCAGGATGGAAAATTTCTCGGGCAACAATATTAGTATATTACTACACTATCATAAATCATGTTGAGGGGGCTCGCTCGAAGCACATGATATATTGTAGAATGAATAGTTACCAAACACATTTCCAGCGACCAATAAAGCATTACCGATGCTAGCATACTACAATCATGTTGCTAAATCAACAGGATCAAACTTGGTAAGAAAATACCAAATTTCACATGTTTGGCGTTCTATGGTTGGCAGAATAGCAGGAGATAAACCAATAACCAATAGAACTTTACAACAACAACAACAAAGTCTTTAAGTCCCAAACAAGTTGGGGTAGGCTAGAGTTGAAACCCAGCAGAAGCAATCAAGGTTCAGGCACGTAAATAGCTATTTTAACCGATAGAACTTTGTCTTTCAAAAATGGTAAGCTAGGCACACACATGCGTAACTGTAAAGCAGGGCCTAATCCACCATTGTCCTGAAGCTGAAAATACAACAACTGAAAAAAGAAGTGTGAACAAACTTGTTTTCCTGCAGCTGCACAATATATCAAGTACTTGGTTTATCTAAACGTTCTATGCTGCGACAATATGTACAACTAAAGAGAATCAGGTAAGCATCTAACAACTATCGTAATCTAGTAACAACAGAAGTGAACTAATATTTTCCACTTAAAAGGTAGACCTATGCAGTAGATAAAAAACAAATAGGTTGGTTATGGAATACTACAGTTAAAACAAGATGATGCCTATTAGTGAATGGACATAATCAAGATACATCTGCAATTGCACAATATATCAAGTACTTGGTTTATCTAAACGTTCTATGCTATGACAATATAAACAACTAAAGAGAATCAGGTTAGCATCTAACGATTATCATAATTTAGTAACAATGTAAGTGAACTAATAATTTCCACTAAAAAGGTAGACCTATCCAGTAGATAAAAACCAAATAGGTGAGCAGACATAATCAAGATACATGGTTAATTTTGTAAGAAGAAAAGGAAAATATGTACCTGTGGACCCAATCAACGAAGGAAAAATACAAACTCTCTCCACCATGGGAAGGGCCTTATGCGGTGACCGAAGTAATCCGACCGGGCACCTACCGACTAGAGGACAACAACGGCAACGTTCTCACCAACACTTAGAACATTGAACGGCTACATCATTTTTCCCTTAAATTTGGTCTTACCGCTTTTTAGTCAACACTTGCCCCTTGTAAAGCACCCTAGCCCGAACACTTTCAGCCTGGGTCGCTCGGGGGCTCCATGAGGGTACAAATACTAAATACTACCTCTCTTTTTTACTCTCTTTTTTTACTGCCACATGGTAAACAACTTCATCCTCGAATGGAAGAGCATTCCTTTTTCTTTGATTGTCTTACGTAACTTTGTTCTTACTCCTAACCGAACGCACCCCACCATGACCTACGGTTACGAGCAGCCGAGCCCCGCGGGCCATGCCCAGGTTCTTAAAAAAGCTACAACCTACGGAACTAACGGGCAGGTGCGAAAAAGAAAGGACAAAAACAATAGCTATGCTAGGATAAAAATAAGGAACGGATAGTGATTCTATCACAAAAGCAGTACTGATGTATTCATTGATACAAAAAACTGTTCACACGGGGACTCACCCACAAAACTCAACTGTTACATTTTCTACTATTCCAAAATACTACTGCGGCCGCTCGACGACGTCGCCTGAACGCCAAAGGAGAAACCAAGGCACACGCCGCCGGACATAACCACCGCCTGAACCACCGGACATACTACTACGGCCGCTCGACGACGTTGCCTGAACGCCAAAGGAGAAACCACGGCACACGCCACCGGACATAACCACCACAGTAGGGGCCCCGCCCGGTTCCATTCCCTTGACTTCGACAAGGGCAACGGATACCTCAAGGGACCCACCTGGTTCCGTCCCCTCGACTTCGGTGAATGCAACGGGTACCTCAAGGGCGTCGCACCCATAGATGCTTAGCAGAAGAGCATGGAGCTCCTGACCTTCTCATGCAGTCAAGGCAGCTCCTGGGCAGGGACGCTGCTACCAAGGTATGGCCACCATGGCTAGAAGAGATCTCATCAAACTTTATGAACTGACCAACCTGAGCAGCTACAGGCGCGGAACCCTCCACTAGCACGATCTTGAGCAACTTCCCCTCCGATAAGGCTCGCCCGGCGAAGATCCACCGGAGAAAGTCCACACATGGCTCCATCCCAAAGAAGGCCTCGCAGATGAATCCAGCACGCCTCCCCCTTCTCAAGCAAAGATGGCCAGCACTGCCCCAGGCAGCCTCCAGCTCGACATCACGCTCTGGATTCACAAAAGGATCTATAAGTCCTCCCCCTCGCTCACCCCCTCTCTCACTTAGGAACCGCCGTGGCATACATGCACTCTCGGTGAGGAAGAAGGAGGAGGAGAGACGATAGTTGGAGAACAGGCAAAGGACTACAACGAAGAGCCCTCTCCCTCCCCCTATTTAAGGAAGAAACACGACAACTGAAGAGGGGCAAAAGATCAGAGCGAGAAACTCTCTTCCTTTCCCCATTCAGTGTGGATAGCAAACGATGGGACACACCTTGACCGATGGGATGCACGCTGATCGACAAAACGCCGCCTGGTCAGACGGAACGCTGCTTGGTGAGGCGAGACGTGGCCTGGGTATGGCCCACCACTATCGCATGATCGGGCACGAAAACTGAAGCGTCACCACACGTAGGCAGCTCTCCGCATCCCCAGGCGGGCCTTGGAAAAACCCAAAATGGGATCTCCACTGGGAGAGACCATCGGGCTTCCTAAGTCGATCGAACGGCCTAGAAAAACACACCGAGAGACTGGTAGGGATCGAAGGGACGCCCCATGTAGGCCATGCCAACTCCATCATGAACGACGAGCACAGGTCCTTGTTGGACATTTTCGACTGGAGTTCTCCAAACCCCGTCACTCGAGTCATCAAGGTAACACTACCAACACCCTCTATTTCTTTATAAATCATTTCATACATCCATATGCGCATTCATTCCATATGCCCATGCCCCCCTGGATGATTCGGGCCCTAAACCGCCTGGGGGCTCAGGAACTAAGCATCGCACATGCAGCGAAATGCATCACAACGCTCCATGTTGCGTCTCGTAGCGGCAGTTGCCTCATTCAACATAAGCAACGACAGAGCCAGGAGAGAAAACATAGATGAGCCCCATGCGGCCCTCGCCCAGTCTGGCAGATAGGGTCATCTCAACCTTCTCGTTCGATCCTAAGCCTCTGCCAAGCCCATAGAATCTCCATCGAGGGGAAGCCATTAGGCCACCCGGGTCGCTCTCCGGAATGACCTAGGCATCTACCGGGTTGCAGGTAAAGGAGCAGTGGAATGTCACAAGAGGGCTATGTCGACCCTATCATGAACAATGGACCCAGATTCCACTCGATCATACTCGTTAGCGAACTCACCGAGCGCGTCACTCGAGCCCGAGCGATCGGGACAAGCGACAAAACTCAGCCTCTCCGGTTGTGAGGAACTGAGGATGAGGTAACGCACACAACTCAAACCGACCCCTACTAAAGCCCAACGGAGCTCGGGGGCTCAAGACACAAAACGCCTGGGTCTGCGACCCTGAACTCGCCCCATTCGGCTACGCTTCGATTGCACTCCAAAACTACCTGGGTCTGCGACCCTGAACTCGCCCCATCCGGCTATGCTTCGATTGCACACCAAAACTACCTGGGTCTGTGACCCCAAACTTGCCCCATCAAGATCCATGACTTCAACTCGCTCGATCCCACAGCGCGCACCGACGCTAGGATCAGCGAGCTCCATCTCGTCCGATCCCTAAACTAGCTGCCTCGCCCGATCCCACGGCACGCACCGATGCCAGGATCCACGAGCTACGTCTCACCCAATCCCTGAAAACTAACCGCCTCGGCTGCGCAACGACGCCTTGGTTGACGACTTCATCTCGACTAAAAACACGCCCGCTAACAAACACCCCCAGACGATTCTGCCCGAATCGCCCAGGGGCTCGGGGGCTACACCCACTGACAAAATGAAAACCTCCCCCGCTAGCAACACGAAAAAAACCCCCGGACGATTCTGCCCGAATCGTCCAGGGGCTCGGGGGCTACACCCGCGGATGCGCTCGTGTGCACCCACCGTCAAGACAAAAAATCCCCCAGTCGATTATGCCCGAATCACCCGGGGGCTCGGGGGCTCCTGTCGGGTTCATAAACCCGGGGTCCCTCGGGGACCGGCTTCCCAACGAAGGCTCGGCCCAAGTAGACAACGCGCGACTCATGGGCCGGCCCAAGAATCTGAACAACAGGCCAGAAGGACGATCTAATCACCGACCGAAAGGTTTGGCCGAGGAGGAGTGGCGCCTGTTTTTTGACTCCGGCCCACCTCTCCGATCGGAGCGCTCACTTCGGTCTCCAGCCCACCTCCGAATGGCCTCTCCGACCGGAAGGCCTGGCCAAAGCACTACTTCCGACTCCAACCCCACGTCTCCGACTGGGGTACACAAAAACCCTGCTCACTGATCTTCTCAGACTGGCGCAATCAGAGCCGACTGGGACCAACCGACTGGGGACGCCCGCTCGGAAAGGACCAGGGAATGAATGGAGAAAGCAAGGTAGGACACACAAAGTCAAACCTTGATACCAGGGACTGTACCCTATACGCCTACAGAAACAGTACTCTGCAACCTTCCTGACACACAGTGTTGTAGGCACCGACATTTTCCCCTACAGTATTGTGGCCGCCGTTAACTCCCATATGGTAAAGCTCCCCCCACAAGCCTCTGGGCATCAACAGTGTTGTGGGCATCGACATTTACCATACCGAGTGAACATGGTAAAATCCCTCACATGCCTTTGGGCATCAACAGTATAGCAGGTACCGACATCTTCCATACCCGAACAAAACAACGTAGCCTCTCACGTGCATCTGACATCCAACAGTGTTGTGGGTGCCTACCATCATCCTGTACCTGCCGGCGTGGGCAACAAGGTTTAGAAGCATACGTACTCTCTCCCTCTCACTTGTAAGGCCATCCCCTTCATCTATAAAAGGGGATGCGCTCTCTCCTAAGAGACTCAATTAATCCAGGTCGTTTCAAGTTAATCTAGATTCATTAGATCGACCAAGTTCACTAGTTCACAACCATAGAACCGACAGGTTCGAACCTCAAGCACACGCTTGAACACTTAGCTTATAGCGAAGCTCCTGTCGCTCTTGGCCCTTCCGACCGGAGTTCGACCGGACCTCTCGTACACCCCATCTTTCTCCTTCTCGTTTATAACCCCACTGCAAACTTCGAGCACCTGGGCTCTGGAATAAAGTCACTGACCGACTCAAACTGGACGTAGGGCACGTTGCCTGAACCAGTATAAACCCTGTGTCATTGAGTGCTAGGCCACCTCCGATCACAACGTATGGGAAAACTACAAATATTTACTTGTTGGTCACTTTCTGCACCATCACATAGGATACATATTCTTTTCCAAATATAATAATGAGTTTTAATAGGATACAAATTCCTTTCCGAATACAATTACATTCATCTTCTATATTATTAGGGATGGAATTTTACAATCAAGAAAAACACATTGCCACCTGGGTTCTAGATTTGACCACAGAATTATATAATATTAAATAACAAAAAACATTTCCTATTTATTTTGTTGGCCTCCCCAGCCCTAACTAACCAGACAGTTGAGAGTTTCTTCCGTTTTTTATTTGACTCAGACTCACATTTCTACGAGTTACAACAACTCGTGTCTAATCGATGATGCATATAAAGTCTAATTCCAATACATATTAAGTCGTGTCCTACATGTGACCTAGACTCATGACTCCCGCTCATACAAGTTAGATACGTATTGTGTTCCATTGCAATGCCTGGGCATTTTTGCTAGTCTCTATAATAAGTCGTAGCAACTAATATGGATGAGTCATATACATATGCTCTGTGTGCCATCGTATTTAAACTAGAAAGATACGATTTGAAAATTTGTTGTATGCACTTTGTAAATATTTTTCAATTTTTTAATCTATTTGCCACATTAGTTTTCTCACTAATGAATGATGATGGCCACTGACCCCTCGTTGAGTCTATTTCGTCTCTCTCTCAAACCGCCGCCCAGTACAATGTAAGTACGTGTAAGGGGCAATTGATATGGCGCGGCCAGCGCAACCGTAGATGGTGTGTTTATATGGTCCATCTCCCCGACCGACGGCCTGATGAGCCAATTAATTACGCTTGTGTGTTGTAATGAGAAAAAAACATATCATAATAATTTAAGTTTAAATATGTGTTGTATTATTATCTGTAAAATTGAATGTAATGTTCGCAATATTTATTTTTTATGTGAAATTAAAGCAATCTAGTTCATACCTAGAAATGTCTAAAAAAATACAACTAAAAAAAGCCAATCATGTTACTTTCAAAATACGTGGACCAACTCTAAATTCTATTCAAACCTTTTATTTATTTATTTATTATATGCTTTGAAAGCATGACATGTCTGAGTTGTATTCTATTACTCCAGTCTAACACTTGATTGAGAAAATTGCGTGTGTACCACTGAATGATTCAACAATGCCGGGGAAGCCACTGAAAAATTTGTTTTGACATGAGTGCCATTGGTTTTATTTTTATGTTCTATGGTCCTGTTCGATGGGAGGAATCTGGATGAATCCACTACCATCCATCAAACAGTGTAAAAAGACGTTTATGCCCTTAAGGATGTTGAGCATACACAGTATTAATAAGGACACACACCTACCCTAGTATTTCCTAATCTTTCACGGTACAAAACCAAAATAAAATAGCTTCTCTGGTTTCAAGTCCAGAAAATAATTATCTTGTAATCTCTGTGTGGTACCATGCGACAAGAATGTAGCTGATCTTATCAAACACTACTGCACAGTAGCAGCAGCTAACAAGTATATATACTCTCGGAGAGAAGCAAAGTTTCTGTTTCCTCAAAAATGAAGCAAAGTTTCTGTAATATGATTTTTAGTTTGCAAATAAAAATAGTCCAATAAAATACTCAGCAATTGATTTCCCAAAACACTAGTAGAAACGTTCTACGTATCAGTTAGCAAAAGATTTCCCAAAACACTAGTAGGAACACTCCTATCAGTAGCAAATGATTTCCCAAAAGGCCAAAACACTGTCACGACGGAGCACTCTTAATGGCCACTGGAGAAACGCCCACCACGGACTGTCAGCCGCCCTCTGCGGGACCGGAGCCGCGCGCCGCCGGCGTGGAGCAGTGGAGCCACGCGCAGCCGGCATGGAGGCGGGCCGAGGCCTGCGGCCGCCGCCGACGCCGCTGGCACAGAGACCTGCCGCCGCCGACTGGGAACCACCACTGCAGCCAGGATCTGCCGCCACACTAGGGTTCTGAGCGGCTGTTTTTCTTTTTCTGCACGAGCAACGCCAGACGAACCGGTCGGCGGCCTCCTATCCGCGTCGCCCCGTTGGCAGGTCTGTCGAGTGGCACCAAACTCCGGTGATAGCACTTTTTCTAGTTTTTTTTAAAAAAATTTAGGTATACGTACGCGTACACGTTTGACGGTACTACGCGTTTCCCGCGTACTGGAGGCGACGTCTCCCAACGGACGCGCACGGGTGTGTGTGCGTGTGGTGTGAGTGTGGGAGTGTGTGGGTTGAGTGCGTCTCAGTTGTACCTAGTAAAAACAGGGCAACGGCAAAATAGGGATTTTTTTAAAAAAAAAGGGACTTACTAGCGTCCGGAGGTCCCGTAGTAGATGAGCGTGTCCGGACACCCTATGCACGTTGCTGTCTCAATCCGCCTACCCGCGCCTGCCGTTGCACCGTATCGTTGCTGCACGAGCATGTCCACAAACCCAACCCCCCGTTTGCCTCGCCCCGCTCCCGTCCACCTTGCCCCCACCCCGTACGCGCATCCTGGCTGCGCCTGCCACTCCATCCCCCTGACCCCCTCCTCTCTCTCCACGCGGACGGACCCAGGAGCCTGGATGAGGACGAGCACGCCTTGGCCTTAGGACCCCAGGCACGCCGTGCTCCCCATCTGCCGGCCCCCGGCTCGCGGCGTTCCTTCTCCAGCGTCCGGGCCGTGCCCCCATGACTCTCGTCCTGTTCGCTTGGCTGATAAGCCATGGCTGAAAGTACTGTTGGTTGATTTGTTGTGATAGAAAAATACTGTTCGTTGGCTGAAAAAGTACGGCTTATAAGCCAAGCGAATATGACGTCTATGAACGTATTTCTGAATCACGAAACACTTGCAACAGAAAACACTTGAATGCAACATAAGTCTAAAGTAGATGTGAACATTTGGAATATACACTTGCAACATATATGTGAAATTTAACATATGCAACATGCAGATAAAACACTTATAACATGAAAATACTTACTGCAACATAAGAATAAAACAGCTGAAACATTTGGAACATACTCTTGCAAAATATGTGTGAAACATATGCAACATTCAGATCAAAACGTTTGCAACATACGTCTCTAAACACTATAAACAAACGCTTGCAACATGCCCATGAAACACATGCAGCATATGCAACTTTCCGATCTACTTTTGCAACATCCATATAAAACACTTACAACATACCTCTGAAATATTTGAAACACTTGAAACATCCGTTTGCAACATGTGATTTCAGAGCAATGTCTTCTTACTGCTTGGGAATGGAGGCTTGTCGGCGTGTGGAGTTCACCAGTGTAGAGCTCGCTGGAGGCGCGGAGCTCGCTGCTCCGATGGAGATGGCCACGACAGGTCCCCTGTAGAAGGCTACGGCGGGTCTGTGCACTAGAGAAGCCCGCAGCGGGCGGGAGCCACAGTGGAGAGGGAGGAAGACGGGCTGTCATGCTCTAGCGCGGAGGAGATGCTTGCCGACGGAATGGAGGCGCGGTGGAGAGGGAGGCGTGGTGAAGAGGGAAACATGGTGGAGAGCACCCGTCGTCGAGGCGGCGCGGCGGAGCGCCGTTGCGGAGAGATGTCATGGCGCTACGGTGAGGTGAGTTTTTTCTTCTTTTTTTAGAACGGTTGGATGAGCAGATAAGATGTGGTTAGGCAGCGTCGTGGTCCACCATCGGCACCATGCGGACGGATGTACGTCCTATACCTAGCATTACCGAAAGAAGAAACTCCAAACTGGTTGATCGGTAGAACATAAAAAAAATTCTGATGACAATCATGTCCAAACCAATTTTCCAGTGGCTTGCCTGGTATTGTTGAATCATTCAGTGGCACACGTAGACTTTTCTCCACTTGATTGGGTTCTACTCATGCGAGTCTTTGAATGGCAACGATGATGAATTGAAGGTTTTACGGTGTGTTTCTGCATCATGTTGGGCAATCTCGGTAACTCAATAGGCAATAGCAAATGTAGTACCATCATGCAGCCAGTGTTGTAAAGTATACAACTTCGAACTTCTACATATTATCTGTCTGTTAATATTTAAAGCTAAAATAATGTTTATGCTCATAAATAAAAATTATATATTAAATCACAGAGTAACATCTCCAAATAAAGAAAGGACAGTAAAGAGTAACAAAGTCAAAATGAACACACGACATTTTTTGCACTAACATTTACAAAGTAAAATATTAAACTAATGTGATAAACGAGATACATTACCTTGTTTATAGAGTTAGCAAATTCTTTATAGACGTTATTATTCATATATATATATATCATTTATCACCATCAAGGCATATTTTTCTTCTTCACATTCTTCTCAGCAACTAAAACTGCCAAGATTTTGATATTCGATCTTGCTATTGCTCTAGATAGCGCTACACACTATTGGCCACGTGAGAGCACTGGTTTCGCAAATACACTCTAATGTTGGGAATAGTATGCCTCCATGCCTTTGCCGGCTATAGTGAAGCTGAGCCGAATGGGAAATTGCTTTATTCCTTTTAAATAAATATTTTTAAATAACCTCGGATGTTGACATGATCTATATCAAAGCTATAATTCCAAATACAATATACAACTTTGTAGTTGAAATGTTTTTGATTTGAAGTCGTTTAGAGTCCCAAATATGTGTCGTAAGTTCAAATATTTTGAAATTTAAAACTTAGAATTCCTAAATGACCTTGAATGCTTAAATGGTTAATACAAAAGTTGTAGTTGCCGGCCTGATCTACACTATTGATAAGTTTTTATTTGAAGTTTTTAGTCTCTCAAATATTTGCTTTAAATTCACATATTTTGAGATTCAAATGCTTGAATTTTTTAAACAATCTTGGATGGAGATGTTAGAAAATTAAGCAATTTCGTTACCAGTTTAATCCAGAAAAATATTAACAAAATATTGGTGACATCAGACATGTGCACGTATGATCTAAGTGCAACTAGATTAATGAACATGGCATTGATCATTATTTCAATTATAGAAAATAGAAAATGGGTTGCAACAATAGCATACCCAGCGGCACTAGAGCCGACGCTAGTTGACATAGCGTTTATCGATATAGTTGTCCCGCTCGATGCTGTGCAGTAAAGTTGCAGTGCCGATCACCTCCTCCTCAGAAGAAAACACCGGTCGTCGAGAAGTAGTAGGAGGAAGAAGAACAAACGAGCAGTCGCATGGAAGACGCTCCCCAAAAACCTAATTGTCGATCTTCACCCGAGCAGATGAACTCACAAACGACACCGGTTTTGGAGGCCTACTCTCCCTATTCCCATGCGCAGGATGACAGAGAGTAACGCAATAGCAACGAGTTGGGGTTCTTAGTTCTGTCTCAAATCTCGTGAACAAGAGAAGGAGTGTCTCTTTTATGCAGCACGGAAGACAAAGATGAAGAGATGTGCATGGAAAGGTAATGTCCATCATGGCATTGTCCATTACTAGTAACTCATGAAACTGACAAATCAATTGTCTATTACTAGTAATGGAAAACACTAAGACATCATGAACCACTATCATATAATGGTCATCACGCACATAACACTCATCAAACCATAAGTTACATTGCATAAAAAGAACTCAACAAATTACACCTAGCATTAACTCTAATTTTGGAATTTTCTTTGATTTAATTGCTGAATAAATTGGAAAAACCCAATTGAATCCAACAATCACCACCAAATTCTACGGCATAGAAAATGCTTCCGGTTCTGCTGATGTTTGATATACCAGTTTTTTGATGGAGACTGTTAAGTTGAACATCAATCTAGAATAGAGGTTACACTTCTTCACAACTGAACAATGAACTATGCCTTGAATTGACAATTTTGTGCAAAATAAGTTTCACCTAAGTCCTTTACTAATACAAGGCTGCCTAAAGCATCCTCTCTGGTTGGAGCATATAAGTCAAACTCTCAGGCCATTCATGAGTATCTAGAGATTACCCACATCTCATAGACTATGACTAGCAGTCAAACTCATATAGGTGTGTTCCTTCTAAGATGTCCTGTAGGCTGACATTTCTGCGTAAATAAGCCACTCGGATCACATTAATGTTTATACCATCCTGCCATACAACATAGAAGAAATGTGTATCTCAAACGATATGGACCTTATTTCAAAGGATCTCTCCACCAGTCAACCACTAGCTTATTTCGCCATCCTACTTTACGGGATCTCCTATCACATAGGACAGGCTACCACTATGGAATGATTTTAAGTAGGTCTCAAGCCCATCTCAATTGATGCACCATCTATCACATTACGTGATAGACTCTTTGTGAACTGATCTGCCAGATTCTTAGATGTATGGACATAGTCCAACGCTATTACTCTGAAGTTTCTCAGTTTTTTGACAGATTTTAACCGCCTCTTCACATGCCTCGTAGACTTCATGTTATCCCTAGAATGGTTCACTTTGATTATCACAGCCTGATTATCACAGTTCATGGAAATAACCGGTATTGGTTTTTCAATCACTGGTAAATCCATAAGGAGTTCACGAAGCCACTCAGCCTCAACAGCGGTGGTATCTAATCCTATGAGTTCTGTTTCCATTGTTGACCTCGTTAAGACGGTCTGCTTGCAAGACTTCCATGAAAAAGCGCCACCTGCAAGTGAGAACATATATCCACTTGTGACATAAAACTCATCAGCATCAGATATCTAATTTGCATCACAGTAACCCTCTAATACCCTTGGATACCCGGTATAGTGAATGCCATAGCTCACAATCCCTTTTAGATAGCGCAATACTCTCTCGAGAGCATGCCAATGATCATCTCCTGAATTTGAAACAAATCGGATAAGTTTGCTCACATCAAATGAGATGCCAGGCCTCGTTGCACTAACTAAATACATAAGCGAGCCAATAATTTGAGAATATCTCAATTGACCCCGTGCTATTCTATGATTTTTCCTTAATAGCAGACTTGGGTCATAAGGAGTAGAAATAGGTGTGCAGTCACTATACCTAGAGCGACTCAGCACCTTTTCCATATAGTGGGATTGCACAAGAGTTACCCCACCATTTCCTTCTTTGGGTAGCTTTATATTAAGAATAACATCAGCTTCTCCCAAATCTTTCATTTCAAAGTTACTTGATAAAAATTCTTTCACTTCCTCAATCACATTAATATTATTTCCAAAATTTTGTATATCATCCATATATAAGCATAAGATCACACCATCTCCCCCACCATACTGATAATAAACACATTTATTAGCTTTGTTCACAGCAAAGCAGGCTGATGTCAAAGTTCTGTCGAACTTCTCGTGCCACTACATAGGTGCATGCTTTAGGCCATACAAAGATTTAAAATAATTTACACACTTTTCTCTCTTGACCATTTGCTACAAATCCTTCCTGCAGATCCATATAGATCTCTTCCTCAAGCTCTCCATTCAATAAAGCTATCTTAACATCCATTTGATGGACGAGAAGACCATGTGAGGTAGCCAAGGAAAGTAACGCTCGTATAATCGTAAGACGGGCAACTGGTGAATAAGTAACGAAATAATCTTCGCCTTCTTTTTGGGTATAACCCTTAGCCGCAAGTTTCGCCTTGTACTTCTCAATAGTACCATCAGGCCTAAGCTTTTTCTTGAACACCCATTTACATCCCATAGGTTTGCACCCTTAAGGACGATCAATAACCTACCAAGTTCCATTAGACATAATAGAGTCCATCTTACTCTGAACAACTTCCTTCCATAAGTCAGCATCAAGAGATGAATATGCCCCTTATATGGTCTTAGGAGTGTCATCCATGAGATATATAATATAGTCTTCACCAAAAGACTTTGTAGTCCCCCGTCTCTTACTCTTTTGAGTGACTATAGTGTTATCCTCCTCTGCATTTTCCATATGGGTTTTAACCTCAGCGTATATTACCAATTCATGCGTCTCGGGTAGTAAAATAGATCCATGACTAGAAGTGCCAGGTGTATTTTTCAAAGAAAATTCATTTTCAAAAAATATAGCATCTCTAGATTCCTTAATAGTACCAACATTCACATCAGGCACTCTGTAACACCATAAAATTTGCACTTTTGAAAATAGGATTAAAATTTTTTAATTATGTATTTTTGCGCTCATGAAAACATAGGAAAATAAAATTTTTCATTAAATTAAAATTCATTGTAAGGTAGCAACATGGTTGTGCATACATGCCGGTGAATTGGTTCCTTTGTATTGTGTGGATTTGATTCAAATTGAAAACATTCGAAATGCATTTGGAAATAAATTAAAATGGCTTTGAAGTAAAAGAAAAGAAAATTAGAAAATAAAAAGAATTTAAAAAATTGTAAAAATTTTATTTTTGAAAACTTACCAAAATTGTTCAGCTTACTTTGAATTTAAAGTATATTTGAAATAATATTTCAGTTTGGTTTTGATTCTAGGTTCAAATGAATTCAAAACCCATTTGAAAAAGTGTTAGGGAAATCAAATTTGGAAAAAAAACTATCCCTCTCTCTTCTGGCCCATGGCCGCAGGCAGCCCAGCAGACCGGCCTAGCTGCTTTCTTCCCCGCGTCGGCCCAGCTATCGAGCTGGCCCATCTCCCGCGCCCGCTCCTTCACGGCGGCCTAGCAGAGCGCTCGGGCCAGCCAGCCACCCATGCCGCGCCCCTCTTTCTTCCCTCCCGATGACAGCGCTGGCTCGCCCGTCAGGGCGTCTTCTTCCTCTCCGCGCCGAGTCCACCTTGAACATGATCGCACCGGCGCCGTCCGACTCTGGTCCCGCTAGGCCCCGTGGCGTGCCTCCCAAGTTAGCCGCGTCTCATAAATAGCCGCTGAGATTGTGCCGCTTCCCTATCCCATCTTGCAGCAAGGTTTTCGCCCCGCGCGAGCTCGTAACCGCCTAGCCCTAAGCATCGCCGCGAGAGCCGACGCTTCATCGAGCCCCGCGCCCGCTTTGCTCCTTCTCCGACACTGAGGTGACCCTAGGTGAGACCACCGTCGCACCCTCTCTCTCCCGGATTTTACCGTTCCGAAAACCGTGCTCCGTAGGCCAAGAACCATCATCGCCGGTAGCCCGTCCATGGCGCCGCCGCCAATACCTCGCCACCGGTACTATTCTGGCGGTCATGTTTTTTTCTCTGCGCCCGATTGCATCTCGGTCGTTCAAATATAATTCGGTGGTTCATATCGAAGGATACCCCTTCGCTGTGAATTTTGCAAAAGATCCTTATAAATATTTGAGACTAAACCAGCAGTCCATTGCGTCTTTTCCAATTTCATTTTCTTCTTTTGAAAGCGTACTTTGCTTCGGTTAGATTGAAAATACATTTTCAGCTATTCACAGTTTTGCCACTAGATTTGTTTAGGCCATAACTTCTCCGTTTTAACTCTGATTTGACCCGTTCAACTTGCGTTAGGTTTGTAATTTCATAATTTACATGTTCATACTACTGTTAAGTATGTTTTCAACTTTTAAAATTCGAGGTTAGATTTAATCTATTATTTTATTAAAGGAAATCTTGTTTAATTCATATCTTCTATGTTTTATCTCTGAATTGACCCGTTCAAGTTGTGCTAGATTCATTGCAACGAGAACTACGCGTTAGTAACAATGTTTATCATGTCACTATTTCTAAAATTTCATGGTTTAAACTCTAATTTGAATAATAATTATGCAACTGGATTTTATAAATAAAATATGATTTGTTTTACTTTAGTTTTATATTTCAAATCTAAATTTGACTTAATTTAATTTATATAAGCTTTTATATAGTTAAAACACATGAAGCTTATAGTTTTATATTTTCTCTTTATGAGTAGATCTTTTGGTAGCCGTTTCTTTCAAATCGTAGCTCCGATTAGCGTGCCTCTCGCATCTGTGTGTTCGTAGCGATGCGTAGAATTATAATTCAAACTCTTTTACTTATTTTTCTATGTTTGGTGTACTGTTCTGATTTAGATATATTGTTTCCTTCATGTATGATTATATGAATGCTTGTGTGGTGCTTTATGATTTCGTCCAGTCGGTGAGATATACGTGGTGATCAAGAAGAGAAGAAGAAGAAGAACGATTGAAGATTCAAGCTTACCGAAGGATCGGTGTTTAAGGCAAGTATAGCATGGGATCTTCCTTGTTGTCTTATACACCTTAAATCATTTAATTCATACTACATGTGTCTATCTTGTCTACCACTAAGGATTTTCTAGTATTTTGTTACCTTGTACCTTGATATCTTTGGGTTATTGCATTGGGTAGTATGATGCTAGTGCTCAACTACAACCATGATCTTGTAACTTGACTAATGGATTATGCAATAAACATTAAAAGATGCTTTTTAGCAACATAGAACAAGGGGGCTAGAGAATTGGGCTATTTTATGGTGCTCTAGATTCCTCTCCCTAAGGACTTATCTGTAAGTGATCATCCGGGACTTACAGTACAACTGTGAGGGCTATATGGCTCTGACTTTAGCTCAGTATGAGGCCGTTTCTAGCTTGTTAGTGGTTACCTTTATTGGCATAAGAATGGCTTGCCAAATCGGGTTTAGTGTGGCCTCTATCCCCTTGTGTATAGGCTGTGCGTCATTGTGCCATCGGGAGGGGGGCTCTACATTTGTTTGTCGAGTGAATCTAATGGCCCAAACTTGTTAGACGAACCTTTGAAAGGCTTCATAGTGAACCCAGCCGACCTTCCTTAGATGTGGGTTAAGAGATTAGCTACCTCGGGTAAAAGGGTAAATCACGACTCACAGTGAAAGTGTACAACCTCAGCAGAGTGTACAACTGGTATATCAGCCATGCTTACGGTCATGAGCGGCCTTGGAACCCTTACGGGATAGATGATCACTAATGGTTAATGTTGATGAACACTTATGATACTGATGATAAAGATGCTCACTAATGATTACTGTTTATGCTATTCATTATTCATGTTTACCTGGTCATGTGTTTATATGGGCTTGTGATAAACTTGTTGCTACTCAATTGCTAAAATCATGACTCATTAAAAGCTAATCGTAGTTGAACCAGTGTCAGCCTTTTGAGCCTCATGAACCCCATATTATATTTGTTGAGTACGACATGTACTTACGCTTGTTTAATTTTCAAATATTTGGATAAAAATCTTGGATAGGTACCAGATTGCTAGAGTTTGGAGGAATTAGGCTTGTGATCAACCAGTCAGTTGTCCCTGTGGAATTGGAGTCTTCATCCAAAGATCGGAGTTGTCTTTCCGTAGTTTGTTGTCTAAGGTTATATTCTTTATACTAAGTACGTTATATATTGAGCATTGTCTTTTGATATTACCCTTATTTATAGCTATATGTGAGATTTGACTTTCTGGGCCCACATATGGTATGTATCTGGTTTTGTTCTTAAAACTGGGTGCTACAAAGTAGTATCAGAGCAATGCTGACTGTAGGATGCAAGCCTAGTTAGAAATTGGTCGTCTTAAGGTTTTGAAATTGCTATAAAATCCTTGTTCTATAAATCTTGATATTTTCTTCTCTACTATATATCTATCCTTGATATTTATCTCCTCCTTGATGCTTATTTTAAAGTCTTGGTTCTTATCTTCACTCCTTGGTTTGATATGCTTTTAGAACTGTTCCTCACCACCTTCTTGTGTAATCTAAAGATAAGTCCTAGGATTGTTACCCCTAGTACAACAAGGATGATAGTATCGAAGTTGAGTCAATGATTGAATTGTGCATCTTTATTGCTTGTTGAATTGTCATTATGCTTATGATTATTTTGCATCTTTGTAATGATTGCAATGATCATGTTGGGTGTTCCCACAATTTCATTTAGTTCATAGGCCTAAGGTATAAGGATCAGTGCAATAAATAGTTGGGATATGGTATTCTTCTGTTTCCTCTATCCTATCTTTTCGGAGCAGTCTGCACTCTTTGGCTCATATCTCTGATTTTGGATGACTAAAAATCATGAGAAAATTATGGACAATAGTATACTTCAATATATTTCTCTGAGCGCAAGAATCAGCTTGATCGCTATTTTGGTTATGGAGATACGAAAATCACAAGGCGATGCATCTGTGCTGTTTGGAATCTGAAACAGTTTCTGTTGTGCACTATTTTTTACCAAGTTAACTGCAGATTTTGGAAAAGTGTTCTATAAGGAAGTTGTGGAGGATTTGATAATATTAACAACGGTATAAGCTACAACTTCATTGGATTAACATAATGAGAGTTACAGCTGTTTTACTACGTTGCTATTTTTCTACTCGCAAGGAATTTCAGATTTTTTGTTCTTACCCATACACAAGAGTATCATTGGGATGGCAGAACATCTTGATACTAGTTAGCTCATCTAGAAGAAGGTGCAAGCTACCCTTTTTGTGTCCCCTAGTTTATCTTTTCTTAAGGGGGGGTAGCCAAGTTGAAGAATTTGCAAGATGAAGTATCCTACGTTCTAGTTTGCGTAGCGGAAGCGTGGTGGTTCCCAAAGATGTGAGAGAAACTCAGAGTTTCAATGAGTTTGGTTAAAGGTTCAACGAAGGTTTATCCAAGATCATCAAGATTTTGGTAGAGCTAACGGAGAAGTTTTCAAGTTAGTTTGGATCAAAAGACCTCAGCTAAGTGTTTGAAGGAGTCCAAGAAGAGGATAAAACCTATGTATTAGCTTTACCATATCCGGACAAGAGCTTTATATCTACGGGGATGCACCCTGTCAAGGTGTGGAATGTGTCCTTATACGTGAAGAAAAGAGGTGGCTTGTTCATTAAGTCATCTAAGGATGCGTGAGTTGAATTACCTAAAGTGTTATCTAGAGTTAGCCATTGTGAAGCATGGAAATAATATCTTCTTAGAAGTAAAAGTGACATCTAGGGGGGATCACAAGAATCTACAGGACATCTTCACTAAGATGGTTTTGAGCTAGTAATATCCTTGTTGGAATGAGATTGATTAACTTGGAAAAGTGCTATCACATGGAGAAGCAAAAGTCATGGCCGATGCCCTTAGCAATGGAGAATTATGCTAAGAAGGTTCGGGTGACACCAAGGATTAAGAGTTGTATTCCCAGATTGAGCAACTTAGTCGGAAACATTAACATTTTGAAGATTAGTGGTAGATTCTCCTTCTGACCAAGAGGTTCGTTAGGCTTCGTCGGAAGGTGGATATTTTAAGAAAGCGAATTGGTATTATAGGAAGGTGGCCTAGTGATTGAAGTTACCTAGGCATGGTCTGGAGAACCTGTCAAAATCTTGGAATCAGTTTGACAAGTTATTTAGAGTAAGATCAACAGGTATGCAAAGTAAAGTGATTTTTGTCTTTATCGAGAAGATGGAATTACACGAGGAAGTAGAGAAGAATTCAAAGACAGAGTATCCCTATCTCTTAGTTGACGTCTTCCGAATCTCGGAGGTGAGATTCATCTTAAGGGGGTAGAATTGTAACACCCTAAAATTTGCACTTTTGAAAATAGGATTAAAATATTTTAATTCTGTATTTTTGCGCTCATGAAAATATAGGAAAATAAAATTTTTCATTAAATTAAAATTCATCATAAGGTAGCAATATGGTTGTGCATACATGCCGGTGCATTGGTTTCTTTGTATTGTGTGGATTTGATTCAAATTGAAAACATTTGAAATGCTTTTGGAAATAAATTAAAAATGGCTTTGAAGTAAAAGAAAAGAAAATTAGAAAATAAAAGAATTTAAAAAGTTGTAAAAATTTATTTTTGAAAACTTACCAAAATTGTTCAGCTGACTTTGAATTTGAAGTATATTTGAAATAATATTTAAGTTTGGTTTTGATTCTAGGTTCAAATGAATTCAAAACCCATTTGAAAAAGTGTTAGGGAAATCAAATTTGGAAAAAAAAACTCTCCCTCTCTCTTTTGGCCCATGGTCGTAGGCAACCCAGCAGATCGGCCTAGCTGCTTTCTTCCTCGCGTCGGCCTAGCTACCGAGCTGGCCCATCTCCTGTGCCCGCTCCTTCGTGGTGGCCTAGCCGAGCGCCTGGGCCAGCCAGCCACCCGCGCCGCGCCCTCTTTCTTCCCTCCTACTGACAGCGCTAGCCCACCCGTCAGGGTGTCTTCTTTCTCTTCGCGTCGAGTCTGCCTTGAACACGACCGCGCCAGCGCCGTCCGGCTCCGGTCCCGTTACGCCCTGTGGCATGCCTCGCAAGTCAGCCGTGTCTCATAAATAGCCGCCGAGATTGTGCCGCTTCCCTATCCCATCTTGCAGCAAGGTTTTTGCCCCGCGCGAGCTCGCAGCCCCTAGCCCTAAGCGTCGCCGCGAGAGCCGCTGCTTCATCGAGCCCCGCGCCCACTTTGCTCCTTCTCCGACGCCGAGGTCACCCTAGCTGAGACCACCGTCGCCTCCTCTCCCTCCCGGACTTTACCATTCCAAAAACCGTGCTCCGTAGGCCAAGAACCATCGTTGCCGGTAGCCCATCCGTGGCGCCGCCGCCAATACCTCGCCGCTGGTACTATTTTAGCGGTCATGTTTTTTTCTCCCCGCTCGATTGCATCGCGGCCGTTCAAATCTAATTCGGTGGTTCATTTCGAAGGACACCCCTTCGCTGTGAATTTTGCAAAAAGACCCTTATAAATATTTGAGACTAAACCCGCGTTCCATTGCGTCTTTTCCAATTTCGTTTTCTTCTTTTGAAAGCGTACTTTGCTTCGGTTAGATTGAAAATACGTTTTCAGCTATTCACAGTTTTGCCACTAGATTTGTTTAGGCCATAACTTCTCCGTTTTAACTCCGATTTGACCCGTTCAACTTGCGTTAGGTTCATAATTTCAAAATCTACATGTTCATACTACTGTTAAGTATGTTTTCAACTTTTAAAATTTGAGGTTAGATTTAATCTATTATTTTATTAAAGGAAATCTTGTTTAATTCATATCTGCTACGTTTTAGCTCCGAATTGACCCGTTCAAGTTGTGCTAGATTCATTGCAATGAGAACTACACGTTAGTAACAATGTTTATCATGTCACTATTTCTAGAATTTCATAGTTTAAACTCTAATTTGAATAATAATTAAGCAACTGGATTTTATAAATAAAATATGATTTGTTTTACTTTAGTTTTATATTTCAAATCTAAATTTGACTTAATTTAATTTATATAAGCTTTTATATAGTTAAAACACATGAAGCTTATAGTTTTATATTTTCTCTTTATGAGTAGATCTTTCGGTAGCTGTTTCTTTCAACCCGTAGCTCCTATTAGCGTGCCTCTCGCATCTGTGTGTTCGTAGCGATGCGTACAATCGTAATTCAAACTCTTTTACTTAATTTTCTATGTTTGGTGTACTGTTCTGATTTAGATCTATTGTTTGCTTCGTGTATGATTGTATGGATGCTTGTGTGGTGCTTTATGATTTCGTCCAGTCGATGAGATATACGTGGTGATCAAGAAGAAGAAGAAGAACGATTGAAGATTCAAGCTTACCGAAGGATCGGTGTTTAAGGCAAGTATAGCATGGGATCTTCCTTGTTGTCTTATACATCTTAAATCATTTAATTCATACTGCATGTGTCTACCTTGTCTACCACCTTGGATTTTCTAGTATTTTGTTACCCTGTACCTTCATACCTTTGGGTTATTGCATTGGGTAGTATGATGCTAGTGCTCAACTACAACCATGATCTTGTAACTTGACTAATGGATTATGCAATAAATATTAAAAGATGCTTTTTAGCAACATGGAACAAGGGGGCTAGAGCATTGGGTATTTTATGGTGCTCTAGATTCCCCTCCCTAAGGACTTATCTATAAGTGATCATTCGGGACTTACAGTACAACTATGAGGGCTATATGGCTCTGGCTTTAGCTTAGTATGAGGACATTTTCTAGCTTGTTAGTGGTTACCTTTATTGGCGTAAGAATGGCTTGTCGTATTGAGTATAGTGCGGCCTCTATCCCCTTGTGTATAGGTTACGCATCATTGTGCCATCGAGAAGGGGGGCTCTACATCTGTTTGCCGAGTGAATCTAATGGCCCTAACTTGTTAGACGAACCTTTGAAAGGCTTCATAGTGAACCCTGCCGACCTTCCTTGGAAGTGGGTCAAGGGATTACTATTTATGCTATTCATTATTCATGTTTACCTGGTCATGTGTTTATATGGGCTTGTGATAAACTTGTTACTACTCAATTGCTAAAATCATGACTCATTAAAAGCTAATCACAGTTGAACCAGTCTCAGCCTTTTGAGCCTCATGAACCCCATGTTATATTTGTTGAATACAACATGTACTTACGCTTGTTTAATTTTCAAATATTTGGATAAAAATCTTGGATGGGTACCAGATTGCTAGAGTTTGGATGAATTAGGCTTGTGATCAACCAGTTAGTTGTCCCTGTGGAATTGAAGTCTTCACCCGAAGATCAGAGTTGTCTTTTTGCTGTTTGTGGTCTATGGTTATATTCTTTATACTAATTACGTTATATATTGAGCATTGTCTTTTGATATTACCCTTATTTGTAGCTATATGTGAGATTTGACTTCCTGGGCTCACATATGGTGTGTATCTGGTTTTGTTCTTAAAACCGGGTGCTACACACTCCAGAATTTATTATTAAAAATTTATAACCCACGCTGTGAATAGCATAACCCAGAAAGACACAATCAATGGTTTTTGGTCTAAGCTTTCAATTTTTGTTTATTGGCACATTCACCTTTGCCAAACAACCCCGTGTTCATAGGTAAGAAAGATTTAATCTCTTCTCCCGTTCCTCGTATAGGGTAATTTATTTGTTCTTTGTGGGCACTCTATTTAGGACATGACATGCTATCAATATTGTCTCACCCCACCATTCCTTAGATAGTCCCACAATCTCTAGCATTGCGTTAACCAACTTAGTTAGAGTGCGGTTCTTTCTCTCTGCAATCCTATTGGATTGTGGTGAGTATGGCGGTGTCCTCAATGAATAATACCATGCTCCACGTAAAACTCAGAAAACTCATTTGAGAAATATTCTCTTACACGATCAGACCGTAACCGTTTAATTTTCTTCTCAAGTTGGTTTTCTACCTCAGCTTTATAGATCTTAAAATAATTCAATGCTTTATCTTTTCATTTTAACAGATACACGTAGCAAAATCTAGTGCAATCATCTATAAATGTCATGAAATATCTTTTGCTACCTTTGGTCAACTTGCCATTCATTTCACACAAATCGAAATGGATTAGTTCTAATGGTGCCAAGTCTCTCACCTTAGCAGCTATGTGAGGCTTGTGAGGTTGCTTCGTTTGCACGCAAACATGGCATTTAGAACCTTTGACCAAATCAAATTTTAGGATTAAATTCATATCAGCTAAGCGAGTCATACAATCAAAATTTATATGACAAAAACGTGAATGCCAAACATTTGTCTCATTATCATGGCTCATAGGGTTCACAAAATTAAAACAAACATCAATTAAAGACAAACGGAACAAGCCTCCATTCTCATAGCCTTTACTCACAAAGGTTCCATACTTCAAAAGTATGAATTTATTAGACTCAAACACAAGCTTATAGCCATCTCCACATAGCAATGAACCACTAATTAAATTCTTTTTATTGACGGAACTTGTTGCACGTTCTTCAGTTGCATAGTCTTTCCTAAAGTAAGCTTCAAATCAACCGTAACAACACCACGAACAGCAGCACGCGCTCCATTTCCCATCAACAAGGAGGAAGTCCGCCCGACTTGATGAGAAGAAAATAAGGAAATGTCAACACATACATGAATATTGGCGCCTGTGTCAACTCACCAATCAGGTGAACGACAAACTGAAAGAACTGTAGGTAATAAATTACCGTACCTCACTGTTCCTTCATCTGCCTCAATCATGTTTGCAGACTTTTTCTTAGGCCTCCATTTGCTCTCCTCACAAACCTTAGCATAATGCCCAGGTTTGCTGCAGGTGTAGCAATTGCCTTTTTCCTTGTTCTTCTTCTTCTTAAAAGGAGCAGTGATCTTTTGTTTGAGTTCTTTCTTGAATTTCTTCTTGTGGGAATTTGGAGTATTTTTCTGTACCACATGGGCACTAGAATCTCCCTCAACAATTTTCTTGTTGCGGATGTCCTTTGCTCTCGCCTTCTCTTCAACATCCAAAGAACCAATGAGGTCAGCAAATCTCTTATGTTTCAGAGAAGTAGCAAAGTTTATCCAAGTCTATGGCAGCTTAGCAATAATGCAGCCTGCCACAAACTTGTGTGGCAGCATAGTACCATAATTCTCGAGTTTTGTCGCTAGTGTTTATATCTCATGAGCTTGTTCTACTACAGAACGGTCATAAACCATCATGTAGTCATGAAACTGCTCCATAACAAACAACTCACTACCAGCGTCAGACACTCCATATTTGGCCTCAAGTGTATCCCACATCTCTTTACCAGTTTGCAGAGTCACATAGGCGTCTACTATGGAGTCTCCTAGCACGCTGATTATTGCCCCCTTGAATGTAGTATCAGTGTCCTAGAACACACACTCCTCAGGAATATGTGGTCCAACTGATCTAAGTTCAGCAACAAAGTAGCAGTGAATAGCAGTCAACCATAATATGCATCTCTAACGCCACCTCTTGTAATGTGTGCCCTAAAAACATTTGGTTTTAGCATACCCACAAAGCCGACTACCGAAAAATGCATATCAGGTTTTTGGATTGTTAGAAAATTAGGCAATTTCGATACCAGTTTAATCTAGAAAAGTATTAACAAAATGTTGGTGACATCAGACATGTGCACCTGTGATCTAAGTGCAACCGGATTAATGAACATGACATTGATCATGATTTCAATAATAGAAAATAGAACATGGGTTGCAACAATTGCATACCCAGCGGCACCACAGCCGACGCTAGTTGACATAGCGTTTGTTGATGTAGTCGTCCCGGTTGATGCCGTGCAATAAAGTTGTAGTGCCGATCACCTCCTCCTCAGAAGAAGACGCTGAGTGTTTACACCAAAATTTGGTAAGCTTATCCTGGAAAGGAAGAGATCGGCCGATGATGTCAAAAGCAAGAATGTTTCCAAAATTAAGGGATATTTACGAGCCGGCTAGAAAATATTATTTAATATATTTGAGAGAGACATGATGTCCAGGTGCATATCAGGATGAAAGAAACAAGGACACGTATCAAACAAGGAAGCTTCATCAGCAAGGATTCTGCATAAGGGAAATTAGAGTCCATGTATCTTGATATTTCTTTTTGTTATCTAGTCATGTTTGTTTAAGACTCTTATCAGCCCAGGGTATAAATATAAACCCCCGGCTATTGTAACAGGGATCTCTCAATCAATCAAAATAGTCTTTACCTTTGCGGCATCACGCCAATCCTTAGGAGTAGGAGTAATGTAGATCTCGACGAGTTCTTCAACAAGCAGGGCTGCATCGATTCGGTCGACCTCCGACTTGTCTGTGAGTACCATCACAACTTATACTTTTGTTTGTAAGGCTGCATCGGTCCAGCCGACCTCTTATGAGCTTTAGTATAAGTTGGTTATTGATCCTTATCTGGTTCAAGTACGGCTGCCATCGGTTAAGCTCGACTTCTCGAATTAGATTAAGGTCAAGTTATCGGCTCTACCTAAGGGTGGCATCCTTCAGGTAGATTCATTAAGTTATCAATCTTGCTGATGTTCTTATTATCATTAGTTTCAGCAATATCAACCTGTCCGATCAAGATCGATCTAGATCGACCTCACATCCTTTTAATCCATCGTTTATTTTTGCTATATTGCGATAATTTTTACTTCAAACGATGGATTATGTTTTATCGGTCGTTCTACTTCGACCTTGATCGTACATAGTACATGGCCAAGGCATGTCTGATCTTGAGTAGGGTTACTAGTTAGTTGAATTTGGTCTATAGCTCGTTATTATGGCTGTAACGATCCGGTCAATCCCCACTGTTAGCACTTTAAATCAGAGTATGCTAGTTGGTAGATTTGCTTTTGGCCAGGTATGACCTTGGCTGTTTGCTATGCCTGCATCGGCTAAATAGCCGATTGCCCATACTTTAACGCTCATAGTATATTTTCATGATTCTGTTAAATTTGAATTGATCTATTTACTTTAAAGATTTAGTTTGTTATCTTTATTATGGCTACCATCGATCCGGTCGAACCCCACTGTTAAAGATAATAGGTTAGATTTGATGAGTTTATAAATCTATTCATATTAAATAGTCGATTGTTCACATGATATAATCCTTTTTTACCTGAATCGGCTATTTTAGCCGATTCACCCATGCTTTCACATATATAGCATGTTTTCATGAACCTGTCAATATATAGATGGTTTTATGGATTCTTTGGCTTTAGTTTGTTATTATTATCATAGCTGTATCGATCCGGTCAAACCTCACTGTTGACGAGAATAGATTAGATTTAGAGCGTTTGTAGATTCATTTGTACTAGACAGTCAATTTGTTCGCATGTTATATTTTTCTCGTTAAACTTATCAGCTCAATGCTTTACACTGGTTATATCCACCTAGCTGATAATGTTACTTATATCTGAGTGCATTGTACTTGTTATCACAAAACAATCGTGACCCACGAACATCACAGTCCTTAACAGTCGATTTCTTCTCATATTGGCTATTTAGTCGATTCTCCCATTTGGCTGCTCTCGAAGCAGCACACTTGGAACTATCTGGGCAAAACCGGCATGTTTCACCTTAAACTACTTATAAGACTTTCACTAGTTGTCAATTGTAGGTCAAATTGACTAGCATGCCTTCGGGATTCACACGATCGACTGGTCCTGTGTTGAAGCCAAGCAGATCTCTAGATCATTCTGGCTTGTTGCATGTCCCCGGCGTGTTACCATGTTTTTGCGCCAACACTAAGTCATCGAGAAGTAGTAGGAGGACGAAGAACAAACGAGCAGTCGCATGAAAGATGCTCCCCAAAAACATGATTGTCGGTCTTCACCCGAGCAGATGAACTCACGAACGACACCGGTTTCGGAGGCCTGCTCTCCCTATTCCCGTGCATGCAGGAATCGGGATGGGGATGATAGAGAGCAATGCAACAGCAGTGAGTTGGGCTTCTGTGGGGGTTATAACCCTAGGTACCCATGATAATGGACATGGGCCGTACCACCAGGGGAGGTCCAGCCCGTAAGATTAAGGCCTATGGTGCTTGGCTCTGGTCGGCGTACACTGCAAGACATCTTGGCGATAAAGGAAGATCTATTCAGATATGATAGATATCGTATTCCTTGTAAATACTTACCATATAGCTAAATATATCTAGGCCTAAACTGACTTGTAACCCTACCCCCAGACTATATAAGGCGGGTAGGGATGAAAGGTCCTTGTTTGGTTTTGCTAATTGAGTGACAACCCTAGGTGGACTACTTGTGCTTATGTGAGATACACAGGTGATTAGTCCACTAGTACATGTGTGTGAGCAACATATGCCATGAAGGTGGAAATGGCTCGGTGATGTTGCAAAGCTCACACATGCGACGATGAAGGAGCTCATTGCACATGAGACATGACATCATTGAGTCATGCGATCAAGGTGGAGAAGATCAAGACAAGACTTGGCTTGATGGACCGGTTGCAAGAGTGAAGGGCAAGTCGGAGGCTTTAGAGCGATGGACCGCGTGGCAATGAAGCTTGAGCAAGACTTGGCCCAATGGACGAAGGCAACGGTGAAAAGCAAGTGAAGTCAAGATCGATGAACCAATATGATCATGTGATGATATGAAGTGGATCATATCATTGTTGATCATGTTGGTGCATGTGTTGCATCAACATTGGAGGAGATGGAATGGAATGCGCAAGGCAAAGGTATAACCTAGGGCATTTCATTTCACCAGTCATAGGTGTGTAGAGAAGTTGATGACCGGGTTTAGGATAGATGGCCGTACTATCAAGAGGGGCAAACTTGTTTGCATATCGGTCATCTAGTGCCACTCGAGTGATCTAACTTAGCATCGTCGCTAGGATCGAGTGGCGTGGCAAGTTGAGTGGCTAATCCTTTGAAAATGATTGTGAAAATGCTAACACACATACACATGGTGGTGTACACTTGGTGGTGTTGGCACATTTACAAAGGAAAAGAAGTTAGAGTTGAAATGGATCAACACGGTGAAGAAACAAAGGTGAAAAGTGGTCACTAGAGATGATCGAACGTAGGCCTCGGGAGGACCTGCCTGTCCAGTCAATTTAAGCCGTAGCATGCTGGCTGGTCGAGGGGGCACGAGTTGACTGATTGGACTCTAGTCCAAGTGGTGACCGGACTCAATGACAGTGCGTCCGATCGAGGCTGATGAATGCTGATGTCAATGGCTGTGCGAGCGAGACGTGGTCCTGACGCTAGGCGCGTCTGATCACTCCTGATCAGATGTGTCCGATCATCATTTTGTTGCTCGAGGAGCTCTTTGGAAATGACCAGACGCTGAGGTGTAGTTAGTCCGGTCAAGTTGAGCAGCGTGTCTGATCGGTGGATGAAGGTGCGCGCGCGAGATAGCCGTTGGCGGCAATGGTTAGTTCAAACGACTAGTGACACGTGGAAGCGCGGCAGCAACTAGACACAGGGATCGGTGCGTCCAGTCAAGTGGACCTGCGCGTCCGATCGCCCCGAGCATTGCCCAGTGAAGGGGTACAACAGCTCTATTTTCATGGGGGCTATAAATAGAAGGGGGTCTCGGCCATGACTAGAGCTGAGCACCTTGGGGGGACTTTGTGTCCATGCCTAAGAGTGCCTGGGAGCCCTCCATCTCATATATGCTTGATAGTGATCATCCGATTGTGTGAGAGAGCAATTCTAGTGCGATTGCATCATGAGGTTGCATCAAGTGGCACTAGGTGATCGAGTTATAAGCCAGTGGTGCTTGTTACTCTTGGAGGTTGCCACCTCCTAGATGGCTTGGTGGCTTGTGACTCCATTGAAGCACGCAACAAGATTGTGTGGTGCTCCAGAGGAGGATTTGTGAGGGGGATTGTGCTCACCCCGTGGGGATCACGAAGAGCAACTCTAGTAGAGCGTGTCATTGAGATACCCTCTATTGTGGGTAGGTTCTTGTGGTGCCCGACGTGCAGGCTTGGTGGGTGATGCCAATTAGCCGCTGAACCACCAAGTGAGCGATCGACACAACGGGGACGTAGCTTGGTGGCAACCAAGTGAACCTCGGGAGAAAATCACTGTGTCAACATTGTCTTCATCATCTTCTCAGTGGTTTGCATTCCATGTTACACAAGCTTGTAATTACTTTCATATACATTGTGCTTGTGTAGTTGCTCTTGTAATTAGTTAGCTTGTGTAGCTCACTAGTTGCCTTCTTGCTTGTGTAGCATAGAAGTATGTCCCTTGCATGGCTAATTTGGTTTGTGTAACCTTGTTCATCACATTGCTTAGTTTGTGTAGCTAAGTATTTGCGCTCTCTAATTTGACATTGGTTGCCTCGTTATTGAGCACTGCTAGTGAGCTTAGGAGGCTTTGTGCTTTTGCTTACTAGCATGTGTAGGAGCTCCCTCGTTGCTTGAAGTACTAGTGACATATGTTTGTGTGACCTTGCTTCTAAAATTGGATAGGTGAGCTCTAGCTAGCCCGACACCTTTGTTGCCTAATTAGGATCTTTATAAGGTGCTTGTGAACCTAGATAGAGGGGTGTAGTCTTGGCTAGACCGATAGTTTTAATTCCGCATTTGTTTCGGTAAGCCGACGTGATTAATTTTAGAAAGGACTATTCACCCCCTCTAGTCCGTCATCTCGACCCTTCAAGTGGTATCAGAGCTATATCTCTCATTTGTGGTCTTCACCGACCCGAGAGGATGGCGTCTAGTGGGCTAGATGTTTGTGAGACACACATTTTTGATGGCGCAAACTTTGCACTTTGGAAGAATCACATGCTTGATCATTTTCATGCAAAGGGACCTAAGTTTTGGTGGATTGTCACTAGTGGTCTCACTCATGTCTTGAACCATAGAAATCTCACCAAAGCTCAAAGAGTTCTCTATGAACTTGATGCACATGCTTGTTGTTTTCTAATGGATGCATTGAGTTTTGATTTGATGAAACAAGTAAACTACATGGGAACCGCTCGTGAGATATGGGAGTCCATCAAGCGCACCTTTGGTGATTCCTCCACATGGGATGATGGCAAGTTCAAGGAGGAGGAGCCCAAGAAAGTGGCGCATGAGGATGTTGAGCATGACCACAATTTGGTGATTGTGGAAGATTGCTCCACCTCATGGTCAAGTGATGATGATGATAATGCTACCACAAGATCACTTGACAAGATTGATGATAATGCCACAAGTGATGCAAATGATGATGCTACTCCATGCACACTCGATGGTGATGATGGTTCATGCTCGGGCCATGATTGTGGTGCTACTACAAACCCATCCATTACACCACATTGCTTCATGTCACAAGGTGACACCAAAGTATCAAATGATAATGTGGTTGATCATGTTGATTCACATGATGAGCCTGTGAGTTGGCTTGCTAGCATGACCATGTCTTTAGAAAATGAGAAAGCTAAAACAATGAAATTGGAAAAATGAAAACTCATTTCTAAAGAACTCATGTGAAGAACATAAGAAATTACTTGATGTTCTTAATTCTTCACATGGTAAGCTAAAATTGACTCATGAGACACTACTTGCATCTCATGAAGAATTATTAGAACAATATGCTTCCCTCATTAAAGTGTTTGCAAAGAAACTTAAAACTAGTGAGAGCTCATCACATGGGTCAATTGATCAATCACACATTGTTGCTAACCCATGTGATGTAGGCAAGAAGCATGTATCCACCTCTTGTGATGATTTATTAGAAATGCCATGCTCTTCACATATAGATGCTTGTTCTACTTCCTTGTCTTGTGAGACTAACCTTTTGAAGGAGAACAATGAACTCAAAAATGAAGTGAAGAAATTGAGCAACAAGCTAGAGAGGTGCTACAACTCAAAAGTCACCTTTGAGCATTTGATGAAGACTCAAAAAAACTTTGGTGACAAGAGTGGCCTTGGATTCAAGAAGAAGATGACAAAGTGCGAAAGAAAAAGGGCAAAGAAGATGAAGAAGCAACAACAATTGAAGTTGTCTCACTCCATGTGCTACCAGTGTCATGAAGCGGGACATCTTGCAAATGGTTACCCAAACATTGAGAAGCTCAAGAAGATGAAGGAAGAAGAGAGGCTAAAGCATGTCAAGTGCTTCAAGTGCTGCACTTGAGGTCACCTTACCTCAATGTGCCCAACCAAGCAATTGGTGAAGCAACAAAAGGAGCCTCAACCAAAGCCACAAGTTGAGCAAGAGAAGACACCCCAAGAGCAAATCAAGATCAACCATGAAGATGGTGGTGACTTGATGAAGAAGAAGAAGAAAACAAGAATGGGTGGAAAGGCAAGGCATCCATTGCAAACTCAAGATGCCAAGATGATGAGCAAAGATCAAGAGAAGAGAGATTTGGCTCACATCAAGTGCTATACATATGAAGATATGGGACACTTTGCCTCAAAGTGTTCTACCAAGCTTGAGAAGAAGATTCAAGCAAAAGAGAAGAGGCAAGGCAATGAGAAGCAACACATGAGCAAGGAAGAGAAGGCTCAATCAAAGAGAGTTTGCTACTCATGCCGGGAAAGGGGACACATGGCTAATTCATGTCCCCTAGGTAATAATTCTAAGCCTACTTCAATTGATAATGATAATGTGCTTAGAAAGGATGGTAATGGTACCTCTATGGTTGCTATTGCAAAACATCTCGCTATTCATACTAAGGCTATGCCTAAGTATGTTGCTCCTAACTTGAGAGGACCAAAACTAGTTTGGGTACCATCAAAAAGTGGATGATTGATTGTAGGTACCATGGCATTGGAGGCTTGATCCAATTGATCTCACATTGTTTATCACATATTGAGTCAAGTTATGAAGCTTAATGCAATTCTATCCCAATGCCAAGCCAAGAATTAGTGAAGTCCAAATGTGCCTCAACATACAAGTGTCATGATCAAGTTGTGGTAATTTATTGGATTATTTGATGGCTTGCAAAAATATTTGAGTTGAAGCTTGCTAGTTAGATGATCATAAGCTAACCAAGGTATATCACTTATTGATCATTTCATTTGGGTGCATATGAGTTGATTGAATTGGATAAATATGCAATGTTGTTTGCTATAAGATGATTGAATGGATAAATAGCTTAGTAATCAAGTTTGGATTGATTTGTGTTGGATAAGTTCATAAGATGACATTTAGTAAGTGGATTGAATGGATTTATGTCTTGTGAAGTATTCAAACAAGTTAATTTCAAGTTTGATTCATATTTGATGAAGTATAGCTCAATAGTTGAAATCTATCCTATATTGTAAAATCTAAGCTACCTGTGATCTTAGCCATGTTTGAGTGATCAAAACTTATTGGATTGGCATAAAAAAATTGGTGTACATGCTCTAGACTTATGGTATAAGATGCTGTACAAATTTCATAAAAATTGGATAAGAGATGCTTCAGTTTGGAGTAGATCTTGTCAGCTATAGTGCAGCAGTTTTCAGCATGTGGCAGTGGTGGAAGAATTGAAATCTTGTAGTAATATAAAAGTCAAATGAAGTTCAAATTTTTACAGCTGCTAGATAACTTTGTGAATCACATCTCCACCAAATTTCATGGTATTTGGATCTGTAATTTGGGAGATATGCATTTATCTTTGAAGGGTACAGAATCTGCCAGAAAAAATGACAATTATTGGATTGATCAAGAGTAACTTTGATTGAAAGGTCCTCAAGTTGGAAACATGTTTATAAGTAATTGAGGCACCTAAGTTTGGTTTTAATATGATCTAGAAGCATAACAAGCAAAGGGTACAAGGCCATTTGATTGTGGAGTGTACTTTGCACACATTTGGTACTCAAATTGGAAGATCAAGATCAAACTCAAGATGAAGATGAAGTTTAAGTTCTAGAGATTATTGGAAATTATTTGATAGAAAGAAAAGGACTTAAACAAGTAGAAACAAAAGGACTTAAAGAAGGATTCATAATTACTCATCAAGTTAAATCCATCACTTGGATCAATCAATCAAGTTGTTTCAAGTGAGTGTCAAGAATGGTTCTTTGGAGAGAGGTCCCTTCTCCCTAAGTGTAGGGGCTTGTTGCCTATGTGTAGATAAAGGAAGTGTGGTACTTCAAAGGCTAACATGGAAGTGGTGATCCAAGAGACATTTGAGATGCTTAGTTGAAGCAATCAAAAGGGTTGATCAAGAAAAGCAAGCAACACCCAAAAGAGAGTTAGTCATGGCAATTCAAGTGATATTCACACATTGATGCTCCCATGCAAGCAAAGATGAAATGAACAAGTAAGCCAACCACAACAAGAAAGTGCACTTGATCATTAGTGATTCTCAAATCATATGGGTGAAGAATGGATTTCATTATTCATGATTGATATTCACCAAGCTTATAATTGGACTTCACATTGCTATTGGAGTAATGAATTAGAATCTATGTGACTATCCTCTACTCCAACATAGCAAAGGTATTATTGTAATGTGCATGATCACTTCATCCCTTACTAGTATGCGATTAGTGCATATAGTACAGGCTTCATAGGATCATGCATAACAAATGAAATGTATAAATTCATAGCCTACCACTATTTCTTGAATGATTAGTTGATCTAGTGGTTAGTATATGAATTTGTTCATGAGCTAGTGAACCCAAGTACTTGATTTAATTTGGATTGCTAACAAGTGACAAGTACAACATTGGCAAGATAACCCTTGTAAGAGGTGTGAAGAAGCTTGTTATTGGTTCAAACCCGACTTGGAAGCTTAGGCAAATCAATTTAGTTCAAGTCAACCATAGAAGCTCATGATAGTGTTAAGAGTACAAGCACAAGACAACAATGCAAATGGATATCTAGTTTGTTTATTTCAAGTGGTACCTAGACCCAAGTATTTCATCAAGAATTCACAAGTGATATCCTATAAGTGGTACTCATGAAGATAGCAAATGTTCAAGAAATGGTTTTTATTGATAAATCCAACAAGTGGTTCCATACTAGAAAATTCTTTCAGTGGTATCACATCTACATGTGGTATCAATCATGCAAGACGATGGTTCCACAAGTGATCCTCAACTTTAAGTGATGATCAAATGAAGAATGTGTCCCTCACCTACAAGAGCTCAAGTTTATCAAATGGATGACCCATGCTATGACATAGGGGGAGGTGTCCCACAAATTGGTATCAAAGGTATAAGATCCTATGTGTGGTATCTCAAGGGCTACAAGTGGTGTCATTCCAACAATCAAGTGATGACCATAAAAATACAAGATTCAAGCCTCAACCATCTACCCCAAATGCAAACCTTGGCATCAATGAGAAGCACACCTTTTATGGAAATGGATGACAAAGGGGGAGAGATTATACAAAGATATGAAAGCCTTGGGAGAGATTGAGACAAAGAAGTAGAGGTTGGACATGGACAAAGAGGGAGCAACATTAAAGGAAAGAGATGAATCAAAATTCTTGGACAAGAGATGCACACAAGTAGGGGGAGCAAGCTCATGAACTTTTGATTGATTGCATTTGATATGTGCATAGTCATGTGCTTGCTTGCATTGCATAAGCTTTTAAATTCAATATGCATGCTTGTGTGGTGTATGCTAGTTGTAGACTTTGATTGATGAAATGAAAACTAGCATGCATAGGATGATAGCTAGACACTTGACAAGTTTTTCAAGTAATGCTAGTACCTTGCTTTTAATGATGATCTCACGATGTATCTAGTGTTTTTGTTTCCAAGTGATATCTAGCTAACCATGGTGCTAAGGATGGACTTAAAGGTACAACTCTGATTGGTATCACGCTTCAAAGGTTTATTCTATACACCTTAGCATCATTTGGTAGTAATTACTCTCCCACAACTCAAATCTATGCATATGTGCAAGCTTCAAACCAAACACTCTAGCACATATATAGGGGGAGCTAATACTACCAATTTGGGTTTGTGGTACTTATCCAAAATCATTTACACATGGTAAAATTGCTTGGGCAAGCAACATGAATCTAAAAGAGCTTAATTTCCATATCTTTGTAGAGTTGTCATCAATTACCAAAAAGGAGGAGATTGAAAGGTCCTTGTTTGGTTTTGGTAATTGAGTGACAACCCTAGGTGGACTAATTGTGTTTATGTGAGATACACAGGTGATTAGTCCACAGGTACATGTGTGTGAGCAACATATGCCATGAAGGTAGAAATGGCTCAGAGATGTTGCAAAGCTCACACATGTGATGATGAAGGAGCTCATTGCACATGAGACATGACATTGAGTCATGTGATCAAGATGGAGAAGATCAAGACAAGACTTGGCTTGATGGACTGGTTGCAAGAGTGAAGGGAAAGTTGGAGGCTTTGGAGCGAGGAACCACGTGACGGTGAAGCTTGAGCAAGACTTGGCGCCGATGGACGAAGGCAACGGTGAAAAGCAAGTGAAGTCAAGATCAATGAACCAATATGATCACGTGATGATATGAAGTGTATCATATCTTTGTTGATCGTGTTGGTGCATGTCGGGGACCTAATACCGGGGTACCCCAGAAGGTGGAACCAATAACCACCAAACGTGAAAAACTTCTGGACGCATAAGGGCGCCGTTTCATCCCTCGTTCGGGTAAACAGGAGTTTGGTTCCGCCTCGCCCGATGCCTTTGGGAGATAACTCTGCCTCGCCCGAGGGCTCAAGGTTAATCTCCGTCTCGCCCGACGCCCTTGAAGACAGGCTCGGTTTCGCCCGAGGGCCAAGGGATAAACTCCGTCTCACCCGACGCCTTGAAGGCGGGCTCGGTCTCGCCCGAGGGCTGAGGGATAGGTTCCGCCTCGCCCGACCCTGGAGGGGCGAGGTCAGTCTCACCCGAGAGATAGGAATTGGTCTCTGTTTCGCCCGACAGCATGGAACGAGTCTCACCCTGCTCCATATCTAAAGATTGGATTCATCCTCCCTGACAACTTCTCCCCATTCCCTCGAGATGATAAGTACAGGGTAAGACAAGACGTTCGGGTCAACCGTGGCTCCAAGGACCATACCCTACGCCCTGGCAAGAAAAGTACTACCAGGGGATGATAGGACAGGAGCTTTAGACCCTTCCGGGCACCGCAGAGCCCGAAAGGTTGTACAGGTGCGTGCTCCTCGCCCTATAGAGTTTTAGGCGCCGCCATTAGCCCTGGGACACGCAACCCGACGAAGATATGCGACAACTGCTACGCTCCAGAAAAGGACTTAATATCTCCATGCACGACGGACATTCCATCATCATACTATGGACCCAAGGGAGCGGAACCCACTTCCCGACCCCTCAGGTCCACCAAGTCAGAAGGCCTTGACCACGTCATTGCTCCAGACCCCGACCCCTCGTCCCTCCGACGAAGACTCACAGGAACCAGAAGGCGTGCGGAGCAAGGCTGGGAGAGGCCAATAAGTCAAAACCACAGTACTACAGCCCACACCCTGCACAGGGCAGCATTCTGTAATCAACCTGACATTCTATAGAGACATCAATAGTATTGTAGGCGCCTATCTTCCTTCGCACTCACCAGAATGAAGGAGGAGGATTGGGTAGACGTGAGCCACAAGACTAAGTAGAATATACATCCTTAACCCTCGCCCTTGTAAAAGCCACCCCCTTCCTCTATAAAAGGGGATGCGCTTCCTCCATCAGAGGGGGGGACTCGGAAGACCAAAAACGAGACCACACACTCATACACACAGTCAAGCGGCTACGAAGCTCTTGACCTCCTTTCAACTCTTCCATCAGAGACTTGGGACCAGTCCCTCTCTTGATCGTTTGTACCCCTTACTACAGACCGTTCATGGTGCTAATAACACGAGCAGCAGCAAACTGGACATAGGGACATTCGGCCCAAACCAGTATAAATCTTGTGTCCTTTAGCGCACCATCCGATCCTAATGCGCATTACTATAAATTTACTTGCCGGTGCTTGTACGAAACACCGACAGTTGGCGCGCCAGGTAGGGGACTTGCGCGTTCCAAATCAGGCCTCGGATGGCCACCCACGCAATCACCTGGGCCCCGGGCGCATGCGTGCATTTCGGCGACCTAGATTTCATTATCACACCAAGAGGAGAGCTGGCGCTGACTCACTCAGCCGCCCCATCTCCCCCTTCCATCAACCTCAGCCGTCTTAGGCTTGAGGGCCTGCCGGGCAACTCCCGGGGAGTCCCGTCATCCAAGGAGGCCTCTCACTATGCCACCCTATGTCCGGAAGGGTCCATACGGAGCGCCCCGATAGCGTTTCTATTCGGTCTTCGCAATGCTGCGGCGACCGCTGGCCGCCTTCTGGCGCTACGTATGGTTCAATCACCCATGGACATCGAGTTTGTGGGGGCGATTGAGCGGGATACGGAGACCCTCTACGAGCTCCTCAACAAGGAGCCGGGATCGTTCTCTAGCTTGGATTCTAGTAGGGGGAGCCACCACCCTTCTCGGGAGTGCTTCATGATGCAGACCCCCGAAGGTCACGTCGAAAGCACCTCCAGGGAAGAGGACACCCCTACAAACAACCCTGACAGTAGATCCGGGGAAGAGATGATAGCCCCATCTCGCCTAAGGATGGAGCAGCTGAGGGCCCGTCAGCAAGAGATCGATGAGGCCAGGCAAGGGCTCGTCCAGGAATACACGGACATCAATCGCGAGATTGAACGCCACAAAGACGGGGGGCACGCGCGGGCCACGGCCCGCACCGTACATCAAAGGATCCTCACCGACGATGGGGCCCTTCCTCACTTTGCCTGAGCCAGCCAGAACATCGCCGCAGCAACCGCCTTACTGCATGGCCTTCGGAGGCCGCGACGTCCGAGGATCGCCGTGCTCGCCGGGAGATTCGCATGTTGCTCGAGCATGCAGCGGCGCAGTAGGCAGAAAGTTTGTTGTCTCGACGACGCGAACCCGACACCAGCCAGTGCGCGCCCTTAGTGCATCCCACCAAGGACGCATCCGTACACCAAACACCGCCAGCCGGCGGGCAGCCCTCTGTCGTCCCAGTACATCAACGCCTTAGCCATGGCCGCGATGTACGCAGCATCATCGACGCTCGGAGACATGCCCACGGCGATGATGGAGAAGCAGCACGCCACAGCTATCATCCCCGACGTGGTGGGTGCTACGATAGCAACGAGGACCAAAGCCTGAGCCCCAGCCTGCCAGGCCCTCAGGCCTTCGCCCAACACATCCTCAACGCTGCGTTCCCCCTAAGGTATCGACCGCCTACCAACATCCCTAAATATTCTGGCGAAACAAATCCCAGGCTTTGGCTCGAAGACTATCGGCTTGCATGTTAGGCCGGTGGTGTGAGTGATGACAATTTCATTATTCACAATCTCCCGCTGTTCTTGGCCGACTTGGCACGAGCATGGCTGGAGCACCTGCCGTCCAATGCTATTCAAAGTTGGGTGGATCTGATGGAGATCTTCGTGGGTAACTTCCAGGGCACGTACAAATGCCCTGGAAACCCATGGGACCTCAAAAACTGCCGCCAGAAGGCCGATGAAACCCTTCGTGGGTACATTCGGCGCTTCTCTCGATAGTGCAACGAGCTCCCTAATGTCGCCAACGCCGACATGATAGGAGCCTTTCTGTCCGGAACAACCTGCGAATCCCTGGTCCACAAGTTAGGACGTAGGGGCCCGCAAACTACCAAGGAACTCCTAGACATCGCCACCAGTCACGCCTCCGGAGAGGAGGCGGTCGGAGCCATCTTTGATCACTCCGACGGAAAGATGAGGCGGGATGAGGACGCCAGCGAAGGCGCCTCCAACCGTCCCGCCAAAAAGAAAAATAAGAAGCAACGGCGCGACAACCCGCTCGTGTTCACTGCCGACCGCAAAGGTGGCTGGAAGCCTGTGGAAGGCACTCCAAACCACTTTGAGAAAATGCTCGAGGGGCCATGCCCAAACCACGCCTTCCTAGCCAAGCATCTATACAAGGATTGCGGCCTCATGCGCAAATACTTGGCCGGAGGCCTTAACAAAGGGGAGCAGGAGAAGGTGCCTGTTCCCACCACTGACGACACAGAGGAGAAGGACGACACCTTCCCAACGCCGATCGGTGCCCTCATGATCTTCGGAGGATCAACGGCCTATGACTCCAGGCGCCGCCAGAAGGTTGCATGTCGTGAGGTCTATACCGTCGGACCGGCCACGCCAGCCTTTCTCCGGTGGTCGGAATCTGCCATAACCTTCGACCGAACCGACCATCCGGATGCCATCCCACACCCAGGAAGGTATCCGCTTGTCGTCGACCCGATCATCGGTCCAAAGCGGCTCACCAAGGTACTGATGGATGGGGGCAGCGGCCTCAACATCATGTACGCCAAGACGCTCGACGAGATGGGCGTCGACTGAACGCACCTCCGTCCCATCCGAGCACCTTTCCATGGCATCGTGCCTGGAAGGCAAGCCGTGCCACTGGGGCAGATCGACCTGCCCGTCACTTTTGGGGATCGGTCCAATTACCAGACTGAGACCCTCACCTTCGATGTAGTGGGGTTCCCGGGGACTTTCCACGCCATCCTAGGGCAACCATGCTACACGAAGTTCATGGCCGTACCCAATTACACATACCTGAAGCTGAAGATGCTAGGTCCCCGTGGGGTCATCACCATCGGCACCTCCTTCCAGCGCGCTTACGAGTGCGAGGTCGAGTGCTGTAGACACGCATCCACAGTCATCGCATCCGAAGAGCTCGCCACCCTTAGGGAGGAGGTCATTGAAGGGACACCCGACACAAAGAAGTCGTCCGAATCATTCAAATTGGCAGAAGGCTCCAGGGACGTCCTCTTGGATCCCAGTAGCTCCGAGGGCAAAAAAGTCTGTATCGGGACCGCACTCTCCTCCGAATAGGAAAGCACGCTCGTCGACTTCCTCCGCGCCAACAAGGACATCTTTGCGTGGAAACCCTCGGATATGCCGGGCATCCCGAGGGAGGTCACCGAGCATACTCTCCAAATCCTCCCAGGCTCCAAGCCGGTGAAACAACGCCTACGCCGCTTCGACGAGGAGAAACATAGGGCCATCGGTGAGGAGATAGCCAAACTACTGGCCGCAGGATTCATTAAGGAAGTATACCACCCAGAGTGGTTAGCAAATCCTGTTCTTGTCCGAAAAAAGAGCGGGAAATGGAGAATGTGTGTCGATTATACCGGCCTCAACAAAGCATGTCCAAAGGATCCATTTCCTTTACCACGAATAGACCAAATAGTCGATTCCACCTCGGGGTGTGAAACCCTCTACTTCCTTGACGCATACTCCGGCTACCATCAAATCTCGATGAAAGAATCTGATCAGCTCGCGACATCTTTTATCACTCCCTTCGGATCGTTTTGCTACATTTCAATGCCATTCGGTCTGAAGAATGCTGGGGCAACGTACCAGCGCTGTATGCTTAATTGCTTTGGAGACCTCATCGGGCAAACCGTTGAGGCCAATGTCGATGACATTGTAGTCAAATCCAAGCGAGCTGACCACCTTGTCGCCGACCTTGAACGAACCTTTGCGAAACTCCGGGCAAACGACATCAAACTCAATCCCGAAAATGTGTTTTCGGGGTCCCAAGGGGCATGCTGCTCGGCTTCATCGTCTCCGAGCGTGGCATCGAAGCCAACCCGGAGAAAATATCAGCCATCACAAGGATGGGCCCAATCCAAAACATAAAGGCGGTTCAGCGGATCACAGGGTGCCTTGCCGCCCTCAGCCAATTCATTTCACACCTCGGTGAACGAGGACTCCCCCTTTATCGACTCCTGAAGAAAACTGACCGCTTCGAGTGGACAGCCGAGGCTCAGGAGGCGCTTGACATGGTTAAACGATTTTTAACTAAGCCGCCGGTCCTAGTTCCTCCATGCGACGGAGAATCTCTCCTACTGTATATATCGGCCACCACCCAAGTGGTTAGCTCTGCCTTAATAGTAGAGTGAGAGGAAGAGGGGCACGCCTTTAGGGTGCAGCGCCCTGTATATTTCATCAGCGAGGTATTATCCGACTCCAAAACCCGCTACTCCCAAATCCAGAAACTTCTCTACACCGTCCTCATCACCAAAAGGAAGCTACGCCACTACTTCGAGTCACACCCCATGACAGTAGTGACGTCATTCCCCCTCGACAAGGTCATTCGTAGCCATGACGCTATGGGAAGAACCATAAAGTGGTCACTCGAGCTGATGGATCAGGGCATTCCTTATGCCCCCCGAACGGTGATCAAATCTCAGGCACTTGCCGACTTCATCACGGAGTGGACCGAGGTCCAGATGCCACCAGCGGCCGTCGATCAAGAGTACTGGACAATGTATTTCGATGGATCGCTGATGAAGAAGGGTGCCGGGGTAGGACTAGTCTTTGTATCCCCCCTTGGGGTCCACATGAGGTACATGGTTCGGCTTAATTTCCCCTCATCCAACAATACTGCAGAATACGAAGCGCTCATCAATGGCCTATGCATTGCCATCGAGCTGGGCATCCGACGCCTCGACGTTAGGGGTGACTCTCAGCTGGTCGTCAACCAGGTCATGAAAGAGTCATGCTACCACGACACCAAAATGGAGGCATACTGTCAAGAGGTCCGACGTCTGGAGGACAAATTCGACAGCCTCAAACTCAATCACATCCCCAGACGCCTCAACGAAGCGGCCGACACGCTCGTAAAAGCAGCATCCAGCCGAGAGCCAGTCCCAACAGGCATCTTTGCCATTGATCAACACAAACCCTTGGTACGCTACGCGGGGTCGGAACAAGCCAACGATGGCCCTTCTAGTCCGACCCCCGGGGCCGATCCACCAACTGCTCCGCCCAACCCCGAGGTCATGGAGCTTGAAGAGGACCCGGCAGTGGAGTCCAATCCTCCCGATGACTGGAGAACGCTTTACCTTGACTATCTCCTCCATGACATACTACTGACCGACAAGACGGAAGCCCGACGGCTCGCACGACGCGCCAAGTCCTTCGTTCTTGTAGAGGGCGAACTCTACAAACGAAGTCACATCGGAATTTTGCAACTCTGTATCCCTGGCGAATAGGGAAAACTTCTGCTGGGCGACATCCACGGTGGAGCATGCGGTCATCATGCCGCACCAAGAACCTTGGTTGGGAATGCATTCCGACAAGGTTTCTACTGGCCCACCGCAGTAGCCGATGCCGAGCAAATTGTACGCACCTGTGAAGGGTGCCAATACTACGCTCGGCAAACACACCTCCCAGCCTAGGCTCTCCAGATGATCCCCATCACGTGGCCCTTCACGGTCTGGGGGCTCGACCTGGTTGGGCCACTCAAAAAGGCGCCTGGGGGCTTTACCCACCTGCTTGTCACCATAGACAAGTTTACAAAATGGATTGAGGCTCGATCAATATCCACGATTAAATCCGAGCAAGCCGTGCTGTTCTTCCTCGACATCGTCCATCGCTTTGGAGTACCAAACTCCATCATCACGGACAACAGCACGTAGTTCACCGGTAGGAAATTCATTCGATTCTGTGATGAACAACACATCCAGATCGATTGGGCAGCCGTCGCACACCCTCGGATGAACGGGCAGGTCGAGCGCACAAACGGCATGCTTCTTCAAGGCCTCAAACCCAGAATTTTCAACCAGTTGAACAAGTTCGGCATGCGTTGGCTCGCTGAGCTCCCGGCTGTGCTCTGGAGCCTAAGGACAACTCCTAGCTGGGCCACCGGCTACACACCTTTCTTCATGGTCTATGGTTCCGAGGCCATTCTCCCAATAGACCTCGACTACGGAGCACCAAGAATCAGAGCATATGACGAACAGGGAGCCAAGGCATCTCGCCAAGATGCCATGGACCAACTGGATAAAGCCCGCAACATCGCCCTCCTCCGTTCAGCTAAGTACCAGCAAGCGTTGCGGTGGTACCACAGCCGACGGGTGCGGGGTCGAGCCTTCAATGTCGAAGACCTCGTCCTCCATCTTGTGCAGAGCAACAAGGGCCGCCACAAACTCTCCCCGCCCTTGGAAGGGCCCTACGTCGTCACAGAAATACTTCGCCCAGGCGCCTACCGGTTGAAAACCATCAAAGGCGAGGTCTTCACCAATGCTTGGAACATTGAGCAGCTACGTCGCTTTTATCCTTAAAATAAGCATACACTCTTCCTTATCAGTTTTTGTCATAATAATACCCCAATCCTTAGTGACTTCCGACCCCTGCAAATAGCAAGGGATCAGACCTCACTCGGGGGCTGGCATGAGATCGTAACATATGACATATGTAATACAAGTATTACGCTTGCAAAAAATTCCTGTGTTATACTTACAAACATTCTCTAAGTTTTCCATTCGCCTCATAAACGAGTCCCAAGGGCTAAGATCTTGGGAACCAATTCTGAATACAACTGGTAGGACTACGAGACACCCACGCCCCAGCGGCTACAACCTCTTTGCTCACCAGTTCAATCAGAATTAGTTCGCCCACGTTCCTAGCTTCTTATGACTTAGACCATGAGAAGGGTTGGAAAGCACTAAAATCATTCCTACAGAAAGGAGGGAAGATAAAAATTGCTTGCCATAAGCAAAGGATGTAATTTTGTTCCTTTTTTGCACAAATTCGTCACTTACAAAGCAATTTCATTACAAAAAGGAATAATATACTTATAAATTCAGAGGACTGTTTGCTCGGGGGCTTCCCCACAAAGTTATTTCATTACAGTCTCTGCTTAGCTCTACTACAAGTACTACTGCGGTCGCCGCGCCATGCTCTCCATCGGCGACGCCCAGGGCATGTACATGGGCCAGCTCGTCTACTGTGGTCGCCGTGCCACGCTCTCCATCGGCGACGCCCAGGGCATGTACATGGGCCAGCTCGTCTACTGCGGTCGCCGCGCCACGCTCTCCATCGGCGACATCCCGATATCCCGCCGCTTCGCTGGATCCTCGAAGGTGCCACCATCTGCGACATCTCCGCCAGAGCATTCGGGGACTACGCCATCATCCCCAGCCATAACCCTGACAATGGCGTATGGGTAGGAAACGCCTCCCGCCAAAGGAGGAGCACAGCGGACAACGGCGCAGTCGACGACGTACGACGCCCACCGGTGCCTCTTCTCCTTCGACAGCAGCGACTCCTCAGCAAGGGCAGTACGCACCATCTCATCTACATTGGATAACCTCCGGCTCGACTTCACGCGCCAGACTCGCGAGCAAATTTGTGAGTTCTCTCTCTCTCTCTCTCTAGCATTACTCTTCCTCACTCAGGAATTGCCATGATGCACGGACACGTTCGACGGAAAGGAAGAAGAAGGAGAGATAGCGGCTCGGAGGCAGAAGAGGAGGTGGGATGAGAACTCCTCTCCCCCTCCCTATTTAAAGAGGAGGCGCGGTAGCTAAGGAAATGCGAAAGGTTGGACGAAAAACCCTCTCCCTTCCACTCTTTAAATATAGAATCAATGTTGATTGATATCTGAGGGGATACGCCGAAACTGACGGGACGCACCCCGGTCGACGAGGCGTCCCTCTTTGGTCAAACTGAGCACTGCCTAGGTATGGCCCGCTATTGAGCCACTCCGGACGTGGCAATTAAGGCGCCCACATAGGCAGACAGCCCTTCACCTCCCCATGCAGGACCACGGATGATCCGATGATAGGACCTTTCGGATCTCCTGGGCCGGTCGTTCGGCCCAGAAGACACGACGAACGAACGTCCAAAGAAAGATAAGCCTCTCAGCTTTCTTACTTTATGTGTTAAAATTCATTCACGAGTTTCCGACCCCGTCAAACGGCGGGGACACGAACATCACTCGGGGGCTACCGAGGATGACTACCAGTCTAGACATCCTCTTCACCCGACCCCTCCGTACGCTTGAAACTGGGAGTACGGGATACGGGCATAGAACTTTGAGTAAAACTGGACGAACTGGCAGACCCTATGCCTTGGTGGCTATGGTGTTTTCGTTCACCAGAAAAACCATGCTCAAACACCCCTCGTGTCTCCGACTTCAACGACTGCCTTCTCAAGAAGGGTTCGGAGGGGTCCACCTATAGAGTCTCTCCCAAAGGAGAAGCTGTCAGGTTCCCTAAGTTAATTAACCGGCTCGGATCGCCACCAAGACACGAAAAACAAAGAATAGCAATTCTTATGCAGGTTACTCCAACCTCATCGCGAACATCAGGGTCCGAACCCCGCACGGACACATTTGGTAAGAGCCTTTCGTCACTCATACCGCCAAGGTAACGTTGCCGACCCCACTTTTGTTTCGATTATATTATACGCAGGCAAAACATCCCAATGCTTCGTGTCGCATCACGAAACGGCCGTCGCCTCATTCGATATAGGCGACCACAGGCCGAGGTTCGAAGGTTGGCCCGCGAAGGGCTCGAGGCTGCCTCATGCCGAACAGAGCCAGGGATAGATAACCGAGACAAGCCCCAGCGGCCCTGCCTGACCCCGCTCAGAAGCGGACAGGGACGTCTCGACCTTCTCTTGTTCGATTCTAACCCCGAGCCAAACCCACAGAATCTCCATCGAGGAGAGGCCATCGGGCCCCCTGAGCTTATCGAACAACTCAGGCATCTGCCGGGAGGTGGGTTAAGAAGTTGTGGAGTGCCACCAGAGGGCTCTGCTCACCCCATCAGCAAATGATGGACCCGGATTCCACACGAACGTACCCGTTAGTGAGCTCATTGAGCGCGACACTCAAGCCGTCGAGGCAAGTGTCGTTCACTCAGCCCCTCTGATTGCGAAAACCGAGGACGGGGTAACACGCAAATAACGGCCGACCACTATTAGACCCTAACAAGGCTCGGGGGCTCGAGCCAAACAATACAGGGACACAGGTTCGAAGGCCCCACCTTGCCGAGCCCATAGAGTCCCCAGTTGGGGATTTCTGTTGGAAGACAGGGCGGGGAATATTGCGATGACATCCATGGACTTCGTCGACCCTGTCACCAAAACCACAGTTCCGATCTCCAGTAACCCTCGACCCTAGCAAATGCAGGGGGTCGGACCTTACTCGGGGGCTGGTTAAGGTATAGCTACCTCCTTTCTTTCTTTCGGAACAATCTCCTCGCATTATAACCAGTGGCATAATTCAGGGGAACAGATTGGTAAGATCATAAAAAATCAAACAAAACGAAAATTATGACGCAAAATCACAAAAAGCGTCCAGACTCGAAAAAAAACTGACACTTGTCCACATATTACACATAAGTTGTTCTCAAAATTGTTCGACTAACTACTCCCATGGAGGGAGAACCATCTCTTTCAGATTGTCTGCCAGGTTCTTCGCAAGGGGAGCAACCATCTTCTCCATTTCCTCCAGCTCTTCATCCTCGTAGGTGGACGGGAAGCCTTCGCTCATCACCTTTAGGTTTATTTCCTTCTCGTAATGGGCGTGGGCGACGGTGAAGGCCTAGGTAATCCCGGCGTGAAAGGCACTCTCCTCAAGCTGGCCCACCCGAGCCGTGATACCTACGACACGAGCCGCGAGCGGGCTGGTCTCCACCGGCTCCGTCACGTTCAGGGCATTAAGGACCACCCCGACCACAGCTTGTAGAAGATCGTGCTCATCGCTCTCAACCTGAAGGGCCCTTCGCGCATAGGCAACCCCTTTTTCTAGCTTGGTGGAGACGTTCTCAGCTCTCAACCTTCAGTTCACCGCATCATCGAGCTCCGCCCAGAGAGAGTGGACCACCGTGACGTCCTCATCCACCTTCTGCTGGAGGGCCGTGTCCCTACTCTCGGCCTCCCGCCGAAGTTCCCGCTCCATCTCTAGCTCCTTCAGGACTTCGCCGGCCTTCTCATTGACCGTGGCATTTCTCTGCAGCAGCTCATCTTGCTCTTTCTGGAGCCTGGCAATCTCCTCCCCATCCAGCTTAGACCTCGCCGATAGATCCTTGAACATCCCGTGAGCCTCCTCCGCATCCTGATGTGCCTGGGCCTCCCGCTCCTAGGCGGTAGCAAGCTAGGCGGCCATGTCTGCTCACAGCCGGGCCTCCTCGAAAAGGCAATCCCTCTCCGCCTTCTACTCATGGAGAAATTGGGACTTTTTCCGGCTATGAGCAACAAGAATCTAAAGAGGAAGAAGACCGGTATCAGAAAAGCGAAAACACAAAAACATGCGCAGAAAGAAGAAAGCCCAGCAAATACCTGAGTAGTAGGAATAACAATCTCACAGAGGGCTCCTCTGGCCTGGTCCAGGGCATTCAGCATGGTCGAGATCCCGATGTCAAGACCCTCCCACTCCATGCTCTCGGAATTATCATCGAGCGAGAAAAGGGCCGACGTCGGGTCCTGAGCAGCCATCCACTGGAGCGGCGGCTCCCCCCACACGGGGGAGTGGTCTCCTCTCGACAAAGGGGCTGGGGGCGGCTCCCTCCTGACCCTATGCGGCACCACTACCGCGCTCGAGGATCCTCTGACTGGATCCTCCTCCATCTGGGCCAATTCGAGCGCCACGGGCAGATCCACCTGGGCCCCCGGTGGCGCGGATTGCACTACGCCCTCGTGCGCTACCACAGCCGTACCCAGCTGGTCCAGGCTTGGCACAGTCACGACCACCTCCACCGGCGGTATACGGCCCTCGGCCAGCTATACCACATCCGCCATGAAGGAAGCCGCCTGCTCGGTAACCTCCGCGGGCGTGGGCGCCACCACAGACGTCGTCGGGTCGGCCAATGCGGTCCCGACATCAGCATCACTCCTGCCCAAAACAGGGGTGATGGCAGGCGACGCCATCTGTCCCGCTTGAATGGTGAGGCTCTTCTTGGGTGCCAGCCCTAGGGGGTGACCCGTCCGCAAGAACCTACACAAAGGTAATAACCATTAAGTCAAAATAAAAATGGAAAAAGGATGAAAACAGAGGAATCAGCAGCTTACGTTGATGTCCTCGGCCGGCGGAAGCATTTTGGGGATGGATCCCCAAATCCCTACCCTGACTCATCTGGGCGGGACCGTTTCATGCCTGCCCCCTGCTCTAGGGCAGGGGGGGTTCATCTCGTCGGGCATGGCACCAGAGTCGCTCCCCTCCATTGTCTCGTTGGGCGCGGCACCGGAGCCATCCCCCTTCATCGTCTCACGGGGTGCAGCACTGGAGCTGCTCCCCTCCATCATCGCCTCGGGGATGGCGGCGGCAAGCCCGCCCTCCCCCATCCACCGGTCCTCGGCCAGCATGCCGTGCGAAGCGGCGGACTCGCCGGCCTCCACTAACCTCATCGATCTACTTCCCTCCGCGTGGAAAGGGAAGGGCCCCTGCACGGATGGGTGGCCACTCGTCAGCGTGTCCTCGTCCTCCAAGATGCCCCAATCCACGCCGATGGCTACCTCATCATCGTCATCATCATCATCATCATCGTCGTCGTCCTCACTGCTCACGTCCTCTCCCCGATCCCGTGCCTCCTGCTTCAGTCGTTTCGCCTTCTTCATCTCTTCCCTTGCTTTCTTGTCCTGCTCGGCCATGAGTCGATTCGCCGCCGCCACGACCTTGTCCTTCGACAGTGGAACCGGGCTGTCCTTAAAGACCAGCACCCTCGGCTGGTCCCAACGTCATAAAGCAAGTGTTAAAAAATGGAGATCTAGGAAAAATAAAAGAGCACGGGAGAGGAGGGCTTACGAATTCAAAGAATCCAGGCTCCGGCTGCATTGGGGGGTGTCCGGGCACCGGATACACAATGTCAAGGACCCTGCCTGTAGAATCCTTCATCGGCTCCATCGCCTCCTTGATGCGCTGCGCCACTTCCGAGTAAGGGAGCGCCTTGTCAACAAGCACCGTCCCCTCAAATGATATCCCGGGCATCATCCGATGCAGGGGAAGCACACGCGCCATCAGGGGCGCCACCCTCCTAGCATGGTAGGCACCGATAATCCCTATCCCCTTTACACCCCGACCCTTCAGGGCTTGGAGGGCAGAAAGAAGGTCGGAGATGTGTTTCTTGTCTTTGGACTGGACGCCCCAGCCCCACGACTCCAAAACGTCCACAATAAGACGTCCAGTATACTTCGGTAGGGTGGCACTCGCATCATCCCTAACATAAAACCACTACGAGTGCCATCCCTTGTTGGATGTCGCCAGACGCATGTATGGGTAACCGTTCGACCAGGTATGGCGTAGATGAATGCTGGCACATCCCATCGGCGCGTTCATGTCTTTCCCCCCAATCTTTCTCTTTGACAGACTAATGTTAAAGAAATACCGCCACAGATCAAAATGGGGATCGATCCCCAGGAAACCCTCGCACAGGGCAACAAACGTTGCCATGTGCTGAATCCCATTGGGAGTTAGATGCTGTAGCTCTACCTCATAGTAATCCAACAGCCCCCGAAGGAATCTATGCGCGGGTACCCTGAATCCTCGCTCATGGAAGATGGCAAAAGAGATGACATACCCTTCAGGCGGCACCGGCTCACCCTTGTCACCAGGTAGCAACCACTCCTAGATGGCGGACAGTGGGCGGAGAAGGCCACGGCGGACGAGGCCCTCCAGACGCCGGGAGGTGATGCTTGATCTGCCCCACAACTCCATTAAAGCAGTAGGAGGGAAGGGCAGGCGCGAGCTTGATGGCGGCTGCAACACGAACGCAGGCCGATCGATGGTGGCGATGCGGGCGCGAGAGGCTGGGACGATTGGCGGCGGATGTTTCAGAATGCAAAGGCAGGGGAGAGAAATATGGAACTTTGGGGGCGAACCCCGTGGTTTTATAGGGGGCGATGGACGCGAGAAGGGTAACCGTCTGCCTCGATCTCTGGGCCTGCCACGCGCGCCACCACGTCACGTCGCGGGACACGCGCCCACAGTCCCTATCCTCTCACCCCAAAAATCTCGGCGGACGGGGTTCGCCTTCCCCAGGCGAATCCGGACTCTCTACCCACCTGGGAAACGCAAGCCACGAAGGCCTGTTCTTTTCTCTTTGGCCCACCTAGGGCCCAGAAGCTCGCCGGCCGGCCCAACTAAGGAAGGATCCACGAACGATCCGAAATCAAGGGTAGAAGCACCAGTTAGGTCAGCCCCGAATCAGTTCCCAGTGAACGGGATGCCACGACCCACTCGGAAAAACATCCAGTTGATAAAAAACTCAGTCCTTCAGCCTTACCCGCGAAGGGACCGATACAACCCCCCGGGCGACTCTACTCGAATCACCCGGGGGCTCGGGGGCTACACCCATTGGGTGCGCTCGTGCGCACCCTCTGGCGAAGTAACTTCGACGAAGTCAAAATACACCCTCCAAGCGGTTCTACTCGAATCACCTAGAGGCTCGGGGGCTACTGTCGGGGACCTAATACCGGGGTACCCCAGAAGATGGAACCAATAACCGCCAAACATGAAAAACTTCTGGACGCATAAGGGCGCCGTTTCATCCCTCGTTCGGGTAAACAGGAGTTTGGTTCCGCCTCGCCCGACGCCTTTGGGAGATAACTCTGCCTCGCCCGAGGGCTCAAGGTTAATCTCCGTCTCACCCGACGCCCTTGAAGACAGGCTCGGTCTCGCTCGAGGGACAAGGGATAAACTCCGTCTCACCCGACGCCTTGAAGGCAGGCTCGATCTTGCCCGAGGGCTGAGGGATAGGTTCCGCCTCGCCCGACCCTGGAGGGGCGAGGTCGGTCTCACCCGAGAGATAGGAATTGGTCTCCGTTTTGCCCGACGGCAAGGAACGAGTCTCACCCTGCTCCATATCTAAAGATTGGATTCATCCTCCCTGACAACTTCTCCCCATTCCCTCGAGATGATAAGTACAGGGTAAGACAAGATGTTCGGGTCAACCGTGGCTCCAAGGACCATACCCTGCGCCCTGGTAGGAAAAGTACTGCCAGGGGATGACAGGACAAGTGCTTTAGACCCTTTCGGGCGCCGTAGAGCCCGAAAGGTTGTACAAGTGCGTGCTCCTCGCCCTATAGAGTCGTAGGCGCCGCCTTCAGCCCTGCGACATGCAACCCGACGAAGATATGCGACAACCGCTATGCTCCAGAAAAGGACTTAATATCTCCATGCACGACGGACATTCCATCATCATACTATGGACCCAAGGGAGTAGAACCCACTTCCCGACCCCTCAGGTCCGCCAAGTCAGAAGGCCTTGACCACGTCGTCGCTCCGGACCCTGACCCCTCGTCCCTCCAACGAAGACTCATAGGAACCAGAAGGCGTACGGAGCAAGGCTGGGAGAGGCCAATAAGTCAAAACCACAGTACTACAGCCCACACCCTGCGTAGGGCAGCATTCTGTAATCAACCTGACATTTTACAGAGACATCAACAGTATTGTAGGCGCCTATCTTCCTTCGCACTCACCAGAATGAAGGAGGAGGATTGGGTAGACGTGAGCCACAAGACTAAGTAGAATATACATCCTTAACCCTTGCCCTTGTAAAAGCCACCCCCTTCCTCTATAAAAGGGGATGTGCTTCCTCCATCAGAGGGGGGGACTCGGAAGACCAAAAACGAGACCACGCACTCATACACACAGTCAAGCGGCTATGAAGCTCTTGACCTCCTTTCAACTCTTCCATCAGAGACTTGGGACCAGTCCCTCTCTCGATCGTTTGTACCCCTTACTACAGACCATTCATGGTGCTAATAACACGAACAACAGCAAACTGGACGTAGGGACATTCGGCCCGAACTAGTATAAATCTTGTGTCCTTTAGCGCACCATCCGAGCCTAACGCGCATTACTATAAATTTACTTGCCGGTGCTTGTATGAAACACCGACAGTGCATGTGTTGCATCGACATTGGAGGAGATGGAATGGAATGCGCAAGGCAAAGGTATAACCTAGGGCATTTCATTTCACCGGTCATAGTTGTGTAGAGAAGTTGATGACCGGGTTTAGGATAGATGGCCGTACTATCAAGAGGGGCAAACTTGTTTGCATATCGGTCATCTAGTGCCACTCGAGTGATCTAACTTTGCATCGTTGCTAGGATCGAGTGGCGTGGCAAGTTGAGTGGCTAATCCTATGAAAATGATTGCAAAAATGCTACACATGGTGGTGTACACTTGGTGGTGTTGGCACATTTACAAAGGAGAAGAGGTTGGAGTTGAAATGGATCAACTCGGTGAAGAAACAGAGGTGAAAAGTGGTCACTAGAAGTGACCAGACATAGGCCTCAGGAGGACCTATGCGTTCGGTCAAGTTTAGCCATGGCATGCTGGCTGGCCGAGGGGGCACGAGTTGACTGATCAGACTCTAGTCCAAGTGGTGACCAAACTCGATGACGGTGTGTTCGGTCAAGGCTGATGAACACTGATGTCAATGGCTGTGCGAGCGAGACATGGTCCTAACGCTAGGTACGTCCAGTCGCTCCTGATCAGATGCGTCCGGTCATCGTTTTGTCGCTCGGGGAGCTCTCCAAAAATGACCGGACGTTGGGTGTAGTGAGTCCGGTCAAGCTAAGCTGCGTGTCCGATCGGTGGATGAAGGCACACGCACGAGATAGCCTTTGGTGGCAACGGTTAGTTCAAATGGCTAGTGACACGTGTAAGCACGACAGCGACCGGACGTAGGGATCGGCGCATTTGGTCAAGTGGACCTACGTGTCTGGTCGCCCCGAGCAGTGCCCAGTGAAGGGGTACAATGGCACTATTTTCGTGGGGGCTATAAATAGAAGGGGATCATAGCCATGGCTGGAGCTGAGCACCTTGGGGGGACTTTTTCTCCTTGCTTGAGAGTGCTTGGGAGCCCTCCATCTCACATATGCTTGATAGTGATCATCTGATTGTGTGAGAGATTGATTCTAGTGCGATTGCATTGTGAGGTTACATCAAGTGGCACTAGGTGATCGAGTTGCAAGCCAGTGGTGCTTTTTACTCTTGGAGGTTGCCACCTCCTAGATGGCTTAGTTGCTTGTGACTCCGTTGAAGCACGCAAGAAGATTGTGCAGTGCTCCGAAGGAGGATTTGTGAGGGGAATTGTGCTCACCCTGCGGGTATCACGAAGAGCAACTCTAGTAGAGCGTGTCATTGAGCTGCCCTCTCTTGTGGGTAGGTTCTTGTGTTGCCCGACGTGCAGGCTTAGCGGGTGATGCCAATTAGCCACCGAACCACCAAGTGAGCGGTCGACACAATGGGGATGTAGCTTGGTGGCAAACAAGTGAACCTTGGGAGAAAATCAGCGTGTCAACATTGTCTTCATCATCTTCTTGGTGGTTTGCATTCTATGTTACACAAGCTTGTAATTACTTTCATATACATTGTGCTTGTGTTGTTGCTCTTGTAATTAGTTAGCTTGTGTAGCTCACTAGTTACCTTCTTGCTTGTATTGCATAGAAGTATGTCCCATGCGTGGCTAATTTGGTTTGTGTAACCTTGTTAGTCACATTGCTTAGTTTGTGTAGCTAAGTATTTGCACTCTCTAATTTGGTATTGGTTGCCTTTGTTATTGAGCATTGCTAGTGAGCTCAGGTGGCTTTGTGCTTTTGCTTACTAGCATGTGTAGGAGCTCCCTCATTGCTTGAAGTACTAGTGGCATAGGTTTGTGTGACCTTGCTTCTAAAATTGGATAGGTGAGCTCTAGCTAGCCCGACACCTTTGTTGCCTAATTTGGATCTTTATAAGGTGCTTGTGAACTTAGATAGAGGGGTGTAGTCTTGGCTAGACCGATAGTTTTAATTCCGCATTTGTTTTGGTAAGCCGGTGCGATTAATTTTAGAAAGGACAATTCACCCCCCCTCTAGTCCACCATCTCAACTCTTCAAGGGACCTACCTCAAATTCATCTCATATTCAATACAATCTACCAAAGACACAAGACTTAGGGTATTACATTGATTAGACGGCCTGAACCTATCTAAATCGTTGTCTCTGCGCCTGTGTTACCATCCGGTTCCTATTACGCGCACCTCCACCGATCATCTACTACCGTGGGTATACCCCTCGGTAGATTGCCGACCATATTTTATTGATAGTGGCGTGCCAGGTAGGGGGTGTGAGTGCTAATTCCATGGCCAACCAGATGGTCACCTTCCCGAGCTCCATGGCCTTTCTCGAGCCAGGCCTAATCTTCACGGTCGGATCCATGACTTGGGTCATCGGCCCCGACGGCAACAGGGAGATCATGGAAGCAGTGCAGGATCACCCTACACCGATCACGCCAACACTTGCAATGACATCTCTGATCCTGATGCCCCGCTGCTAGGTTAGGAGATCCATTAGTAATGTTGATCTGATCGCATCCATCGATCGAGTCGTAGACCGCTTAGCGGAATTTCAACTCCTTGTGGATTCGGTCTTAGATCAATCTAGAGTGAGCGACGAATTTCCCATACTCCAAGATTGCCGAGCCATTGAAACTGAGCGACCTGCTTGGCAACATCGTTCAAGGTGGCAAGATTCTGATCTGGTGATCACGGCAACTCCGGAAAGGCGTACCGTTCAATGCCAACCACTCCCCATTCTAAAGGAGAACATTCTTTCGGGCTGGTGAGTGCGGGTTCGATCTATTAGGATGTTGTGCACCATCCTTTCACCAACCACACCGAGCGCAGCCATGTCAATGACCTCTATCAGATCGACTTCCCTGAGGCCGACTAGCTTGCGCTAATGATAAACATGGTGCAAATCCAAATAGAACTTCCGGATGACACGCTCCATACAATCCTGGAGGAAAGCCCCGAGCCATATTTTGAGGGTTCTACTAGCAACTGCCCACCTTTCACTCTAGGCTTTGGGAGAGAGCTTTTCATGGTTAGCCACAACAGCATTACTGTTGATGGAGAAACCAGTGTCCAGCGCCGGTGAGCGCAAAGCCAGGAACGCTGATCGCCAATGATGTCGCAATGAAGAAGCAGAAAATGCCACCCAAGCTGCCAGAGGTGACCTACCGCCTCTTGCTCATAATCTCCAATAGGAGTTCCTCATGGTGGACAACCAGTAAGTGGAGCTAGCGCCGAGCACCAATCTAGTTGTGGCCACCCACGAGTTGGATAGTCTCCCATCAACGCTAGAGGTACTCAAGATTCAAGCGCTACTTAAAGCAGCTCAGGTCCAGGTCAATGACATCCAAAACCTAGCTCCATCTTTTTCGACAGCGTGCGCATGCAGTCGTAACCCCCGTGGCTCTCGTCGTGATGGGGGGAGTCGTTACCATAGCAGCCAAATCGTCCAGGGGGGGCTAGGGGCAATGTTGCCATCAACCCTAGATCATAAGGACCACAAAATCAGCGTGGTCGACTAGCTCATAATGCCAACTAGGAGGTTAATCAGCCCCTACACGGTGATGCCTGTGACCGTATCAACGCAAATCTTGATGTCCACAATCACATTGAGATCAGTCGTGCCCAGTGACATCAGGTAGAACTCTAATGTTGACAGGAGTACGATGGCCACCATAGTGACCCTGTAGGCCTCCTGCCACTCCCCGCTATCGAGCTGATGGGAACCCACCCCTTCATAGCAATACTGCGAGCTATACAGTGGCCCATAGGCTTCAAGATCTTCGGGTCGATCCCTACGACGGCAAGGCTAACCCCGAGCAGTGGATGCAGCTCTATGAAGATCGTTGTACATGCTGCCGAAGGAAACACCGATGTGATGGAAAACTATTTTCCTATCATGCTCTCCCAATCAAACAACAATTGGGTTACCCCGAGGGAGGACTCCATCGAATCTTGGGATGATCTCAACAAAGTCTTCATCGAGAATTACATTGCAAAGTACCAGTAGCCCGACATGAAATATGATCTGGAGAAACTCCATCAGGCCTCTGGGCAACCTCTGCGAAGCTACATCAGGCATTTCTCCAAAACAAAGAACACCATCCCCAACATCGGGGATAGCGAGGCCATCTCCGCTTTCACCGGAGGACTCCATCACCATTAGGAGGTGCGCTCCAAACTTTATCGCAAGAGGCCCTAGACCATTAGCGAACTCCTCAGGGTTGCAAACTCATACGCAGGCTCCGAAGAAGCTGATCGGTAGTTCAAGGATGATGTTGCTCATGCTTCCCGCTCAGATCACCACCCACATCATGATGATGATCATCGTGAAGAACGGTGCTATGAAGATCACGACAGACATTACGACGATCGTGAACACAGTCATAATGATCGACCAGAGGGATTGAGGACTGCATAGCCATGTCACCACCAACTGGAAAACTTCATCAACAACGTAGAGCAGCCACGCGCTAAGCACAATTTCAACACTGCCTATGAAAAGCTCCTTGATGGTCCATGCCCAATTCACAAGAACAGCAAGCACACCATACGACAATGCTATGACATGGCCAAAGCTTTCCGCAATGAGGAGTAGAAATGACAGACGCACAAGGATGATGAGTCAGATGACGGCTAGGGAGAGGAGCATCCTAAGGATGCACGACCCACTTTCCAAGATGCCAACAAGATCATTGACACAATCTTTGGAGGGTACGCCGCCTCCAAGAGCAAACGCCAGTAGAAGCTCACCGCTCGGCAGGTCATGTCGATCACCAAGCACGACACGATCACCGATCCCAAATATCTAGACTGGTCAGAGCATCCTATCACATTTAGTAGAGTCGACTAGTGGGCAGATATCCCATACCCTGGGTGTTTCCCCCTCATGCTGGCTCCAACCATCCACAATGTGCGGTTCAAGAAGGTCCTCATCAATGGTGGGAGTGCCCTCAATATCCTCTTCACCGGAGCCCAAACTGAGTTAGGACTCACGAAGGACGATCTCGTTCCTGTTGATTCTCCATTCTAGGGTATTATACCTAGCAGAGCGTCCCAATCTTTGGGGAAGATCACCTTGCTAGTCTAGTTTCACACCGCCGACCAATTCCGTACTTAGTACGTGAACTTTTTTGTGGCAGACTTCGACACCGCCTACCATGACATCCTTGGCCGACCGGCTCTCACCATGTTCATGGTCGTGCCCCATTATATCTATTTGGTGTTGAAGATTCCAACAGAGCAGGGCGTCCTCACCCTGCACGCCAACGTCTCCACCGCCTATAACTGCGAAAGAGAAGGACTCGCCATCGCCGAAGCAATGGACCTCACAACTAGAATGGAGGTTTGCATCACCGACTCCAAGAAGGTCCATACATCGTAAAGGCTATGACCCAACCAGGGTCATATAGGCCCTGTGATCAAGATGGCGTCGACATCCCTAAGTCATGGCACATTGAACACCTTTGGCGTTTCTATCCTTAAGACGTTCTACTAAAGATATGTACCTTTTTATGTGTATATGCATTTCAATAATGATTTTATCCATGATGTTTTCTCCATTTGTTTTCCATAATTTTTCTCAAGTTACTTATTTCTCCATGCTAAACATCTTTAAGATGACGCATACTACCGCCATTCGATTTGCCAACCAGCCACGTTCTCATTTGCGTTATCCAGAAGCAGACCTATTTTTTATTTAGCACCTAAACGTGCATGGGCAGTAGCGCTCTGCGTCATGGGTGGTCAGCAATGGCTCCTTGACGATGCCTATATTCCTAAGCGTGCACAGGAGCTAAGCTCTATACGCCATGAGGTGTGGGATAGCCGAGTCTGATAACAAGATAAAGGACTAACAATGAATCGTTAATATTAAATATTAACACTTTATACATGTTAAACATAATGTTTCATATACAGCTATTTGGCATAACACAGACAAATCTATTGCATATCATCATGGTTGATGACCAGCATCGCTGAACAGATCCAAGTCGTCCGCCAGTTTGATCACCGAATTAGACACCTCCTCCTCCAGCGCAGTGATTTGCTCGTCGCTCAGATCTTGGGCAAAGACACGATCGATTCGTTCGAGCTTCACCAAGGGGTAGACTAATCGGACAATCGCAAGTGCATGGCCCATCGCAGAACAAGCGATGTCATGGGCGTATTGCTTGAAGTTCTCCAGCGCCGACTTGCACCTCTCCACCTCGACATCCGACGGTGGTCGCCTGTCGGTCTCCGGCAACGGTGGGTCGATGAGTTCCAACATGGATTTTAGCCCATCGGTCATGGCCTTCACCTTGTCTTTACTGGCCTCTAGCTAGAGCTCGAAGTCACAGAACTACGCCTGACTATTGGTTCGGATCACTGTAGACAAGAAGGGCAATCATCTTAAATATGTTCCTCATAGCAAGAGGGGTATTGACACGAGGAATAACTTACATTTCAGTTCTTCGGCGAGTCATTTTTTCACCATCCGAGCTTCACCTCTTTGTTTCTCTACTAGCGCTTTGGCTTCGCGCGCTAGCAGAGCTTGGGTCTCCGCCTCTACCTTGGCATCACGCGCCAAACGCGTTTGGGTCTCCGCCTCTGCCTTGGCATCACGCGCCAAACGCGCTTCGATCTCTGCCTACCTCTTTGCTTCATCAAGCTCTACACAAACGAAAGATTATTGTTAGCATTAGCAAATGGAGGATATGAAAGCAATTCACCATGGGGCCTAAGGCCTTACTTTTCTTCCGGTCTACTTTATCACCTAGTTGATTTGTTAGCTCCTAGTTCTCCGCCTCCAGTTGCGTCTTTTCTGCTCGCAACTTCTCTCGGTCGGTGTGTGCTTCAGCCAGCATCTTCTCTAGAGTCTCCATAGACTCATGTAGCATCTAGTTTTTGGCAACGGATGAAGCTGCCTGCTCTAGCTGGCGTGCACGTTTCTCGGAGATTTTCATTACATCCAGTGGTGACCAACAGTTAACAGGCATAACCTACAACTTCAATTGGTCGTGGAGACTAACTTACTTCAATCTGGCTGGAACCTGATCCTAGTGCCGCCCTGAGCTTCTTCACCTGCTCGCTCACCTCATCGTCCTCCACCACCTCCATCGTGTCCCCATGGCACACGAAGGTCCGCAAAAGCTGAGGAGGAGGATCTCGGGTATCTGGTGTTTCTTGCTCAATCTCTTCAATCACCTCGGGGGACTCCCCCGCCTGCCTTGGTGCTCGGTTGGCTTGTGGTCAAAAGTAGGTGCCAAGATCCATCCCCAGCGTTTGAGCACAAGGACTAGCCCTTGGCTTTAGGTGACTGGTCGGCTCAGCGGTAACGTCTTCATTCATGGGCTCTAGGTACTCGAGGACTTCATCTTGGGGACCAGCCTGGTCTTCGGGTGCCTCTTGCATTTCTTCTGGCTGTCCCGCCCCAGCACCTTGAGCAACGGCCATCGCGGCAATCAGCTCGGCCTCCTGCTTAGCATCTCTGATGTCGACTAGGTGAAGTTCCTTGATTGACGCTCCCCTACAACATGATGTCATATCATCAATAGTTTCGCCTTGGTTTTGCTTGGATTAAGTCTGGGGCATAGATACTTACTCGTCAGACAGTCTACGCGTAGCTTTGAATGGCCGAGGCTTGTTGGAGCTCCCCTACCCTTCAGTTGTAGGCACAAATCTTGAGAACACCGGAGGAGGCCAGTTCACCTCCAATGCTTCTGACCTCACCACGGTGGCCTTCCCGGCTGAAGCCTTTCATCTAGGCTCAGGGACTTCACCCCGAGCGGATCTCTGGTCGGCTGCGCCTTGGGCTGGTCGGTAGGAGGCTCTGGCGGTCGGTGTCAGAGCAGCCATATGCGTAGCTCGCTGTTGCAGCATCTTGCCTGCGTCTACATCATCATCCGACCAGTCCACATTGACTTGTCAGCGTGCTGGAGGCTCTCTAATCGAGATTCTACCACTCTTGCATGGTGGCAGAGTGTTCGGTTTCTTCTTCTTCTTTACCGGCTCTGTTCAGGCCGGTTGTTTCCCGTGCGGTGGCTCTCAATGCCTAGGAGGTTTCTCCACGATGTCCTCTGATGAGGACGATGAGCTGCTCTCTGATGGTGGACCGGCCGGAGCTTGGGATTCATGGGCTTCTATGCCTTTCGGCCTGGTCTCATCTGGCATGTCGAAAAAATACATAGCACGATCCTGTCCACAAGTTTTCAAGAAGATGTTTTCAACATCAACAAGATTTGACATTACAAGGGCTGCAAATGGTACACTCTTACCTATGGTGGTGGATTTGTGATGCTGTATGCCTTCTGCTACCCCGTGTTGCTTAGTTTGGTGTTAGTTGAGAAGAGCTCTAGGAGGCGAACATAAGAGTCGTCCTTACTTATCTTCTCGGGGGCTTCTCGAGTGGTATCTTCATCACCTGCGTATTCATATGCGGGGTGGACTCTTTCCTTGCTCGGCTGGATTCGGCGGCGGATGAAGTTGATGGCTACACCAACTCTGTTAAGATTGTCTCGCATCCAACCTAGAATCTACAGATGCTCTTCGACCTGGGTCATCTCTGAGCTATCCGTTCTCGCTAACCAGTTTGCACTTGGCACTGCTAAGTGGTCTATGTCGGCTGATAGGCTTGGTTCAGCATTTCGGATATAGAACCACTTTGCATTCCATCCCTTCAATGATGTGTTGAGAGGCACTTGTACGTATTCCTTCACCATGTCATCCCTCAGCTATAGATAAACTCCGCCGACTACTTTGGGGGACCTAGATCAAAGGAAGGGTTTGAGGCAGAAGAAATAGCGAAACAGGTTGAAGTGTAGAGCGATTCCAATGAATGCTTCACATAGATTGATGAAGAGGGAGATATGAAGAATACTGTTGGGATGGAGATGGCAAAGGTTAATGCCGTAGTAGCCAAGAAGTTTTCGTAGGAAAGGATGCGTAGGAATCCCAAATCCATGAACGAAATAAGCCTCGAATACAACAAGTTCGCTGGTATCGGGGGCTGGGAAAGGTTCACCTGCAGCGGGGCGCCATTCGGCGGCTACTTCATCTTGAAGGATGCCTTTGAACACCATTCCTTCCAGGGTCTCCTAGGTGATGGTAGATCTGACCCACTCCCTGTCGTGGTGGACCTCACCGGTACTCTCCGCAGCCTCCTTACCTGACTTCTTTGGGCTCGAGCGGCTGCATTTCTTCCCACCCTTCGCCATGGATCGGACCTGATTTGACTTGGCTATGCTTAGATTCGATTGCGGGAATGTTGCGGTTGTGTCAGAAGGCGGATTTGTGGTTGTGAGGAAGAAGATGCGCTAGTGCGGAATGAGGGGAGTGCGCCACGGTGAGCGGATTGAAATGGTTCGACCCCGACCCTTCATCTTTAGGGTTTTTGGAAAACCGCGCTGACTCCGCCGCATCGTTTGCACCCCTCCGCAATCTTTGTGCCACATCCTTCACGCCCCTCCAACTTCTCCGTCAAAGGTTATTAGGTCGGTTTAATGGGCCTACGGGCATACTGAACAACTGAGCCTACTTCGTCAGTTTACCTCTCCAAATTTTACCATGGTATATTGCTAAGCACTCTCCATGTTCTCCAAATTTCACCATGGTATAGTGCTAAGCACTCTCCATGTTCTCCAATTTTGCCACGGTATAGTGCTAAACACTCTCCATGTTCTCCAAATTTCGCCACGATATAGTGCTAAGCACTCTCCACGTTCTCTAATTTCGCCACGGTATAGTGCTAAGCACTCTCCATGTTCTCCAAATTTCACCACGGTATAGTGCTAAGCACTCTCCACGTTCTCCAATTTCACCATGGTATAGTGCTAAGCACTCTCCATGTTCTCCAAATTTTGCCACGGTATAGTGCTAAGTACTCTCCATGTTCTCCAAATTTTGCCACAGTATAGTGCTAAGCACTCTCCATGTTCTCCAATTTTGCCACGGTATGGTGCTAAGTGCTCTCCATGTTCTCCAATTTTCACCACGGTATAGTGCTAAGCACTCTCCATGCTCTCCAAATTTCGCCACAGTATAGTGCTAAGCACTCTCTAGTTTTGCCACAGTATAGTGCTAAGCACTCTCCAAATTTCAGCATGGTCAAGTGCTAAGTACTCTCCAAATTTCACCACAATCAAGTGCTAAGCACTCTCCAATGTTCTCCATGGTATAGTGCTAAGCACTCTAAAAATTTCTCTATGGTCAAGTGCTAATCACTCTCCAAATTTCACCATGGTCAAGTGGTAAGCACTCTCTAATTTCGTCACGGTATAGTGCTAAGCACTCTCCAATGTTATCCACGGCATAGTGCTAAGCACTCTCTGTTTTCTCCATATTTTACTGCTCGATATTATCGAGTTTTACTCCACATGCCCAGTGCTAAGCACGGGGACTTCATCCTTTCCACTTAATTCTTTGAACCTGCTACAAGATGTTTCTCTATCTTACACCAGGCTCAGGGACTAAGTGTGTACACTTCACCTTGCGGTGAATGTACTGTTTTTTCTGTTTACTGGTTTTTAGCTAAGCTAGGGACTAGCTATGTGCTCGACTAAGCTAGGAGTTGATTATCCTGATTCAATGATCTTTGTAATTCTTAGATCCTGACACTAGGTGCATTCTTCATCTACTGTCAGGATCGGGGACTACAATGTATACATTGCACCTTACGGTGCTTGTATCAAATTTAACGGTTGGCTAAGTTCCCGTTTTCTTTCTCAGTCGTTGATATTCTTTGATTCTGACACCAGGTGTTTTCTTCACCTACTGTCAGGCTTGGGGACTACAATGTATATATTGCACCTTGCGGCGCATGTATCAATACTAACATCCTCTTTGACTAAGTCATGGATGATGATCATCTGACTTCGCCAACGAAGCCTAAGTGTGTACACTTCACCTAAGGTGGAGAATTTCTTAAATTTTAAACTTGAGCTCCTTACATCCTTCTGGCAAGCCTTACTTGAGTATGTTCAAGGCCTGTTGACCAGTTAAACTGGTCGGCACTTTATTTTGTTGGTCGGATTACCAGTTAAACTGGTCGGATTACCAGTTAAACTGGTCGACACTTCATTTTGTTGATTGATTTACCAGTTAAACTGGTCGGATTGCCAGATTAATTGTCTAACTCCAAGTTAAACTGCTCGGACTTGCTCAAGAAGGCGTTGCTCAGTGGATACAAGGCTCTCGGGGACTAGCTATGGGCGGTATAACCCCAGGTACCCACAGCGATGGACATGGGCCGTACCACCAAGGGAGGTCCAGCCTGTAAGATCAAGGCCTACGGTGCTTGACTCTGGTCGACGTGCACCGCAAAGCAAGCAGAAGATATCTTGGTGATGAAGGAAGATCTGTTCGGATATGATAGATACCGTATTCCTTGTAAATACTTACCATATAGCCTAATAGATCTAGGCCTAAACCGACTTGTAACCCTACCCCCTAGACTATATAAGGCAGGTAGGGACCCCCCTCAAATTTATCTCATATTCAATACAATCCACCAAAGACACAGGATGTAGGGTATTACATCGATCAGACGGCTTGAACCTATCTAAATCGCTGTCTCTGTGCCCGTGTCACAATCCGGTTCCTATTACGCGCACCTCCACCGCTCATCTACTGCCGTGGGTATACTCCTCGGTAGACTGCCGACCAGATTTCGTCGATAGGTTCTTAGTTCTGTCTCATCTCTCGCGAACAAGAGGAGTGTCTCTTTTATGCAGCATGGAAGACGAAGATGAAGAGATGAGCATGAAACGGTAAGGTCCATCGTGGCATTGTTCGTTACTAGTAACTCATGAAACTGACAAATCAATTGTCTATTACTAGTAACAGAAAACACTAAGACATCATGAACCACTATCACATAATGGTCATCATGTACATAACACTCATCAAACCGTAAGTTACATCGCATAAAAGGACTCAACAAATTACACCTAGCACTAACTCTGATCTTGGAATTTTCTTTGATTTAATTGCTGAATAAATTGGAAAACTCCAATTAAATCCAACAGGAGACACAAGCTATATTAAAGTTGTAGTGCTTGACAAGATTTAAAACTTTGTAGTTAAAACTTTTTTATTTGAATTTATTTAGTAGCTAAAACATTCAATATAAGAATATAAAATATTTATATAAAAGATAGAATCCAATACACTCGCAAGCGAGTGTGTGGAGTAGTGGTAGTGCAGTGGTGAGTGTTAGGTCGTGAGTTCGAGTCTTGAGTAAGGCCAAAAGCTATGCTTCGATGATAATGTTTGCTTATTCTCGTTGGCTATGAGGTCTTCACTCCTCTGAGTAGCTTTTTGTAGCTGACATAGTCACAGTAGTGGAAGTAGTATGCTATAGTCGTCTATGGTAGACGAACGTAGGTGAACTATATATGGCGGTTGAGGCAAAGGATTTAATAATCCGTGTGCTGCTTTATTCCCCGCGTCGGCCCAGCTATCGAGCTGGCCCATCTCCCGCGCCCGCTCCTTCACGGCGGCCTAGCAGAGCGCTCGGGCCAGCCAGCCACCCATGCCGCGCCCCTCTTTCTTCCCTCCCGATGACAGCGCTGGCTCGCCCGTCAGGGCGTCTTCTTCCTCTCCGCGCCGAGTCCACCTTGAACATGATCGCACCGGCGCCGTCCGACTCTGGTCCCGCTAGGCCCCGTGGCGTGCCTCCCAAGTTAGCCGCGTCTCATAAATAGCCGCTGAGATTGTGCCGCTTCCCTATCCCATCTTGCAGCAAGGTTTTCGCCCCGCGCGAGCTCGTAACCGCCTAGCCCTAAGCATCGCCGCGAGAGCCGACGCTTCATCGAGCCCCGCGCCCGCTTTGCTCCTTCTCCGACACTGAGGTGACCCTAGGTGAGACCACCGTCGCACCCTCTCTCTCCCGGATTTTACCGTTCCGAAAACCGTGCTCCGTAGGCCAAGAACCATCATCGCCGGTAGCCCGTCCATGGCGCCGCCGCCAATACCTCGCCACCGGTACTATTCTGGCGGTCATGTTTTTTTCTCTGCGCCCGATTGCATCTCGGTCGTTCAAATATAATTCGGTGGTTCATATCGAAGGATACCCCTTCGCTGTGAATTTTGCAAAAGATCCTTATAAATATTTGAGACTAAACCAGCAGTCCATTGCGTCTTTTCCAATTTCATTTTCTTCTTTGAAAGCGTACTTTGCTTCGGTTAGATTGAAAATACATTTTCAGCTATTCACAGTTTTGCCACTAGATTTGTTTAGGCCATAACTTCTCCGTTTTAACTCTGATTTGACCCGTTCAACTTGCGTTAGGTTTGTAATTTCATAATTTACATGTTCATACTACTGTTAAGTATGTTTTCAACTTTTAAAATTCGAGGTTAGATTTAATCTATTATTTTATTAAAGGAAATCTTGTTTAATTCATATCTTCTATGTTTTATCTCTGAATTGACCCGTTCAAGTTGTGCTAGATTCATTGCAACGAGAACTACGCGTTAGTAACAATGTTTATCATGTCACTATTTCTAAAATTTCATGGTTTAAACTCTAATTTGAATAATAATTATGCAACTGGATTTTATAAATAAAATATGATTTGTTTTACTTTAGTTTTATATTTCAAATCTAAATTTGACTTAATTTAATTTATATAAGCTTTTATATAGTTAAAACACATGAAGCTTATAGTTTTATATTTTCTCTTTATGAGTAGATCTTTGGTAGCCGTTTCTTTCAAATCGTAGCTCCGATTAGCGTGCCTCTCGCATCTGTGTGTTCGTAGCGATGCGTAGAATTATAATTCAAACTCTTTTACTTATTTTTCTATGTTTGGTGTACTGTTCTGATTTAGATATATTGTTTCCTTCATGTATGATTATATGAATGCTTGTGTGGTGCTTTATGATTTCGTCCAGTCGGTGAGATATACGTGGTGATCAAGAAGAGAAGAAGAAGAAAGAACGATTGAAGATTCAAGCTTACCGAAGGATCGGTGTTTAAGGCAAGTATAGCATGGGATCTTCCTTGTTGTCTTATACACCTTAAATCATTTAATTCATACTACATGTGTCTATCTTGTCTACCACTAAGGATTTTCTAGTATTTTGTTACCTTGTACCTTGATATCTTTGGGTTATTGCATTGGGTAGTATGATGCTAGTGCTCAACTACAACCATGATCTTGTAACTTGACTAATGGATTATGCAATAAACATTAAAAGATGCTTTTTAGCAACATAGAACAAGGGGGCTAGAGAATTGGGCTATTTTATGGTGCTCTAGATTCCTCTCCCTAAGGACTTATCTGTAAGTGATCATCCGGGACTTACAGTACAACTGTGAGGGCTATATGGCTCTGACTTTAGCTCAGTATGAGGCCGTTTCTAGCTTGTTAGTGGTTACCTTTATTGGCATAAGAATGGCTTGCCAAATCGGGTTTAGTGTGGCCTCTATCCCCTTGTGTATAGGCTGTGCGTCATTGTGCCATCGGGAGGGGGGCTCTACATTTGTTTGTCGAGTGAATCTAATGGCCCAAACTTGTTAGACGAACCTTTGAAAGGCTTCATAGTGAACCCAGCCGACCTTCCTTAGATGTGGGTTAAGAGATTAGCTACCTCGGGTAAAAGGGTAAATCACGACTCACAGTGAAAGTGTACAACCTCAGCAGAGTGTACAACTGGTATATCAGCCATGCTTACGGTCATGAGCGGCCTTGGAACCCTTACGGGATAGATGATCACTAATGGTTAATGTTGATGAACACTTATGATACTGATGATAAAGATGCTCATTAATGATTACTGTTATGGCTATTATTATTCATGTTTACCTGATCATGTGTTTATAGGGGCTTGTGAGAAACTTGTTGCCTACCCAATTTGCTAAAAGATGACTATTAAAAGCTAATCGCAGTTAACCAGTGTCAGCCTTTTGATCCTCATGAAACCCTATGTTATAATTTGTTGAGTACGACATATACTTACGCTGCTTTACTTTTAAAAATTTTGGAAAAAATCCCGGATGGGTACCAGATTGCTAGAGTTGGAGGAATTAGGCTTGTGATCAACCAGTCAGCTTTTCCCTGTGGAATTGAGTCTTCACCCAAGATCGAGTTGTCTTTCCTTACAGTTTTGCTATCTAAGGGTTATAATCTTTATACTAATACGTTATGGTATTTAAGCATTGTCTTTGATATTACCCTTATTGTAGCTATATGTGAGATTTGACTTCCTGGGCTCACATATGGTGTGTATCTGGTTTTGTTCTTAAAACTCGGGTGCTACAAAGTAGTATCAGAGCAATGCTGACTGTAGGATGCAAGCCTAGTTAGAAATTGGTCGTCTTAAGGTTTTGAAATTGCTATAAAATCCTTGTTCTATAAATCTTGATATTTTCTTCTCTACTATATATATCCTTGATATTTATCTCCTCCTTGATGCTTATTTTAAAGTCTTGGTTCTTATCTTCACTCCTTGGTTTGATATGCTTTTAGAACTGTTCCTCACCACCTTCTTGTGTAATCTAAAGATAAGTCCTAGGATTGTTACCCCTAGTACAACAAGGATGATAGTATCGAAGTTGAGTCAATGATTGAATTGTGCATCTTTATTGCTTGTTGAATTGTCATTATCATTATGCTTATGATTATTTTGCATCTTTGTAATGATTGCAATGATCATGTTGGGTGTTCCCACAATTTCATTTAGTTCATAGGCCTAAGGTATAAGGATCAGTGCAATAAATAGTTGGGATATGGTATTCTTCTGTTTCCTCTATCCTATCTTTTCGGAGCAGTCTGCACTCTTTGGCTCATATCTCTGATTTTGGATGACTAAAAATCATGAGAAAATTATGGACAATAGTATACTTCAATATATTTCTCTGAGCGCAAGAATCAGCTTGATCGCTATTTTGGTTATGGAGATACGAAAATCACAAGGCGATGCATCTGTGCTGTTTGGAATCTGAAACAGTTTCTGTTGTGCACTATTTTTTACCAAGTTAACTGCAGATTTTGGAAAAGTGTTCTATAAGGAAGTTGTGGAGGATTTGATAATATTAACAACGGTATAAGCTACAACTTCATTGGATTAACATAATGAGAGTTACAGCTGTTTTACTACGTTGCTATTTTTCTACTCGCAAGGAATTTCAGATTTTTTGTTCTTACCCATACACAAGAGTATCATTGGGATGGCAGAACATCTTGATACTAGTTAGCTCATCTAGAAGAAGGTGCAAGCTACCCTTTTTGTGTCCCCTAGTTTATCTTTTCTTAAGGGGGGGTAGCCAAGTTGAAGAATTTGCAAGATGAAGTATCCTACGTTCTAGTTTGCGTAGCGGAAGCGTGGTGGTTCCCAAAGATGTGAGAGAAACTCAGAGTTTCAATGAGTTTGGTTAAAGGTTCAACGAAGGTTTATCCAAGATCATCAAGATTTTGGTAGAGCTAACGGAGAAGTTTTCAAGTTAGTTTGGATCAAAAGACCTCAGCTAAGTGTTTGAAGGAGTCCAAGAAGAGGATAAAACCTATGTATTAGCTTTACCATATCCGGACAAGAGCTTTATATCTACGGGGATGCACCCTGTCAAGGTGTGGAATGTGTCCTTATACGTGAAGAAAAGAGGTGGCTTGTTCATTAAGTCATCTAAGGATGCGTGAGTTGAATTACCTAAAGTGTTATCTAGAGTTAGCCATTGTGAAGCATGGAAATAATATCTTCTTAGAAGTAAAAGTGACATCTAGGGGGGATCACAAGAATCTACAGGACATCTTCACTAAGATGGTTTTGAGCTAGTAATATCCTTGTTGGAATGAGATTGATTAACTTGGAAAAGTGCTATCACATGGAGAAGCAAAAGTCATGGCCGATGCCCTTAGCAATGGAGAATTATGCTAAGAAGGTTCGGGTGACACCAAGGATTAAGAGTTGTATTCCCAGATTGAGCAACTTAGTCGGAAACATTAACATTTTGAAGATTAGTGGTAGATTCTCCTTCTGACCAAGAGGTTCGTTAGGCTTCGTCGGAAGGTGGATATTTTAAGAAAGCGAATTGGTATTATAGGAAGGTGGCCTAGTGATTGAAGTTACCTAGGCATGGTCTGGAGAACCTGTCAAAATCTTGGAATCAGTTTGACAAGTTATTTAGAGTAAGATCAACAGGTATGCAAAGTAAAGTGATTTTTGTCTTTATCGAGAAGATGGAATTACACGAGGAAGTAGAGAAGAATTCAAAGACAGAGTATCCCTATCTCTTAGTTGACGTCTTCCGAATCTCGGAGGTGAGATTCATCTTAAGGGGGTAGAATTGTAACACCCTAAAATTTGCACTTTTGAAAATAGGATTAAAATATTTTAATTCTGTATTTTTGCGCTCATGAAAATATAGGAAAATAAAATTTTTCATTAAATTAAAATTCATAAGGTAGCAATATGGTTGTGCATACATGCCGGTGCATTGGTTTCTTTGTATTGTGTGGATTTGATTCAAATTGAAAACATTTGAAATGCTTTTGGAAATAAATTAAAAATGGCTTTGAAGTAAAAGAAAAGAAAATTAGAAAATAAAAGAATTTAAAAAGTTGTAAAAATTTATTTTTGAAAACTTACCAAAATTGTTCAGCTGACTTTGAATTTGAAGTATATTTGAAATAATATTTAAGTTTGGTTTTGATTCTAGGTTCAAATGAATTCAAAACCCATTTGAAAAAGTGTTAGGGAAATCAAATTTGGAAAAAAAAACTCTCCCTCTCTTTTTGGCCCATGGTCGTAGGCAACCCAGCAGATCGGCCTAGCTGCTTTCTTCCTCGCGTCGGCCTAGCTACCGAGCTGGCCCATCTCCTGTGCCCGCTCCTTCGTGGTGGCCTAGCCGAGCGCCTGGGCCAGCCAGCCACCCGCGCCGCGCCCTCTTTCTTCCCTCCTACTGACAGCGCTAGCCCACCCGTCAGGGTGTCTTCTTTCTCTTCGCGTCGAGTCTGCCTTGAACACGACCGCGCCAGCGCCGTCCGGCTCCGGTCCCGTTACGCCCTGTGGCATGCCTCGCAAGTCAGCCGTGTCTCATAAATAGCCGCCGAGATTGTGCCGCTTCCCTATCCCATCTTGCAGCAAGGTTTTTGCCCCGCGCGAGCTCGCAGCCCCTAGCCCTAAGCGTCGCCGCGAGAGCCGCTGCTTCATCGAGCCCCGCGCCCACTTTGCTCCTTCTCCGACGCCGAGGTCACCCTAGCTGAGACCACCGTCGCCTCCTCTCCCTCCCGGACTTTACCATTCCAAAAACCGTGCTCCGTAGGCCAAGAACCATCGTTGCCGGTAGCCCATCCGTGGCGCCGCCGCCAATACCTCGCCGCTGGTACTATTTTAGCGGTCATGTTTTTTTCTCCCCGCTCGATTGCATCGCGGCCGTTCAAATCTAATTCGGTGGTTCATTTCGAAGGACACCCCTTCGCTGTGAATTTTGCAAAAAGACCCTTATAAATATTTGAGACTAAACCCGCGTTCCATTGCGTCTTTTCCAATTTCGTTTTCTTCTTTTGAAAGCGTACTTTGCTTCGGTTAGATTGAAAATACGTTTTCAGCTATTCACAGTTTTGCCACTAGATTTGTTTAGGCCATAACTTCTCCGTTTTAACTCCGATTTGACCCGTTCAACTTGCGTTAGGTTCATAATTTCAAAATCTACATGTTCATACTACTGTTAAGTATGTTTTCAACTTTTAAAATTTGAGGTTAGATTTAATCTATTATTTTATTAAAGGAAATCTTGTTTAATTCATATCTGCTACGTTTTAGCTCCGAATTGACCCGTTCAAGTTGTGCTAGATTCATTGCAATGAGAACTACACGTTAGTAACAATGTTTATCATGTCACTATTTCTAGAATTTCATAGTTTAAACTCTAATTTGAATAATAATTAAGCAACTGGATTTTATAAATAAAATATGATTTGTTTTACTTTAGTTTTATATTTCAAATCTAAATTTGACTTAATTTAATTTATATAAGCTTTTATATAGTTAAAACACATGAAGCTTATAGTTTTATATTTTCTCTTTATGAGTAGATCTTTCGGTAGCTGTTTCTTTCAACCCGTAGCTCCTATTAGCGTGCCTCTCGCATCTGTGTGTTCGTAGCGATGCGTACAATCGTAATTCAAACTCTTTTACTTAATTTTCTATGTTTGGTGTACTGTTCTGATTTAGATCTATTGTTTGCTTCGTGTATGATTGTATGGATGCTTGTGTGGTGCTTTATGATTTCGTCCAGTCGATGAGATATACGTGGTGATCAAGAAGAAGAAGAAGAACGATTGAAGATTCAAGCTTACCGAAGGATCGGTGTTTAAGGCAAGTATAGCATGGGATCTTCCTTGTTGTCTTATACATCTTAAATCATTTAATTCATACTGCATGTGTCTACCTTGTCTACCACCTTGGATTTTCTAGTATTTTGTTACCCTGTACCTTCATACCTTTGGGTTATTGCATTGGGTAGTATGATGCTAGTGCTCAACTACAACCATGATCTTGTAACTTGACTAATGGATTATGCAATAAATATTAAAAGATGCTTTTTAGCAACATGGAACAAGGGGGCTAGAGCATTGGGTATTTTATGGTGCTCTAGATTCCCCTCCCTAAGGACTTATCTATAAGTGATCATTCGGGACTTACAGTACAACTATGAGGGCTATATGGCTCTGGCTTTAGCTTAGTATGAGGACATTTTCTAGCTTGTTAGTGGTTACCTTTATTGGCGTAAGAATGGCTTGTCGTATTGAGTATAGTGCGGCCTCTATCCCCTTGTGTATAGGTTACGCATCATTGTGCCATCGAGAAGGGGGGCTCTACATCTGTTTGCCGAGTGAATCTAATGGCCCTAACTTGTTAGACGAACCTTTGAAAGGCTTCATAGTGAACCCTGCCGACCTTCCTTGGAAGTGGGTCAAGGGATTACTATTTATGCTATTCATTATTCATGTTTACCTGGTCATGTGTTTATATGGGCTTGTGATAAACTTGTTACTACTCAATTGCTAAAATCATGACTCATTAAAAGCTAATCACAGTTGAACCAGTCTCAGCCTTTTGAGCCTCATGAACCCCATGTTATATTTGTTGAATACAACATGTACTTACGCTTGTTTAATTTTCAAATATTTGGATAAAAATCTTGGATGGGTACCAGATTGCTAGAGTTTGGATGAATTAGGCTTGTGATCAACCAGTTAGTTGTCCCTGTGGAATTGAAGTCTTCACCCGAAGATCAGAGTTGTCTTTTTGCTGTTTGTGGTCTATGGTTATATTCTTTATACTAATTACGTTATATATTGAGCATTGTCTTTTGATATTACCCTTATTTGTAGCTATATGTGAGATTTGACTTCCTGGGCTCACATATGGTGTGTATCTGGTTTTGTTCTTAAAACCGGGTGCTACACACTCCAGAATTTATTATTAAAAATTTATAACCCACGCTGTGAATAGCATAACCCAGAAAGACACAATCAATGGTTTTTGGTCTAAGCTTTCAATTTTTGTTTATTGGCACATTCACCTTTGCCAAACAACCCCGTGTTCATAGGTAAGAAAGATTTAATCTCTTCTCCCGTTCCTCGTATAGGGTAATTTATTTGTTCTTTGTGGGCACTCTATTTAGGACATGACATGCTATCAATATTGTCTCACCCCACCATTCCTTAGATAGTCCCACAATCTCTAGCATTGCGTTAACCAACTTAGTTAGAGTGCGGTTCTTTCTCTCTGCAATCCTATTGGATTGTGGTGAGTATGGCGGTGTCCTCAATGAATAATACCATGCTCCACGTAAAACTCAGAAAACTCATTTGAGAAATATTCTCTTACACGATCAGACCGTAACCGTTTAATTTTCTTCTCAAGTTGGTTTTCTACCTCAGCTTTATAGATCTTAAAATAATTCAATGCTTTATCTTTTCATTTTAACAGATACACGTAGCAAAATCTAGTGCAATCATCTATAAATGTCATGAAATATCTTTTGCTACCTTTGGTCAACTTGCCATTCATTTCACACAAATCGAAATGGATTAGTTCTAATGGTGCCAAGTCTCTCACCTTAGCAGCTATGTGAGGCTTGTGAGGTTGCTTCGTTTGCACGCAAACATGGCATTTAGAACCTTTGACCAAATCAAATTTTAGGATTAAATTCATATCAGCTAAGCGAGTCATACAATCAAAATTTATATGACAAAAACGTGAATGCCAAACATTTGTCTCATTATCATGGCTCATAGGGTTCACAAAATTAAAACAAACATCAATTAAAGACAAACGGAACAAGCCTCCATTCTCATAGCCTTTACTCACAAAGGTTCCATACTTCAAAAGTATGAATTTATTAGACTCAAACACAAGCTTATAGCCATCTCCACATAGCAATGAACCACTAATTAAATTCTTTTTATTGACGGAACTTGTTGCACGTTCTTCAGTTGCATAGTCTTTCCTAAAGTAAGCTTCAAATCAACCGTAACAACACCACGAACAGCAGCACGCGCTCCATTTCCCATCAACAAGGAGGAAGTCCGCCCGACTTGATGAGAAGAAAATAAGGAAATGTCAACACATACATGAATATTGGCGCCTGTGTCAACTCACCAATCAGGTGAACGACAAACTGAAAGAACTGTAGGTAATAAATTACCGTACCTCACTGTTCCTTCATCTGCCTCAATCATGTTTGCAGACTTTTTCTTAGGCCTCCATTTGCTCTCCTCACAAACCTTAGCATAATGCCCAGGTTTGCTGCAGGTGTAGCAATTGCCTTTTTCCTTGTTCTTCTTCTTCTTAAAAGGAGCAGTGATCTTTTGTTTGAGTTCTTTCTTGAATTTCTTCTTGTGGGAATTTGGAGTTTTTTCTGTACCACATGGGCACTAGAATCTCCCTCAACAATTTTCTTGTTGCGGATGTCCTTTGCTCTCGCCTTCTCTTCAACATCCAAAGAACCAATGAGGTCAGCAAATCTCTTATGTTTCAGAGAAGTAGCAAAGTTTATCCAAGTCTATGGCAGCTTAGCAATAATGCAGCCTGCCACAAACTTGTGTGGCAGCATAGTACCATAATTCTCGAGTTTTGTCGCTAGTGTTTATATCTCATGAGCTTGTTCTACTACAGAACGGTCATAAACCATCATGTAGTCATGAAACTGCTCCATAACAAACAACTCACTACCAGCGTCAGACACTCCATATTTGGCCTCAAGTGTATCCCACATCTCTTTACCAGTTTGCAGAGTCACATAGGCGTCTACTATGGAGTCTCCTAGCACGCTGATTATTGCCCCCTTGAATGTAGTATCAGTGTCCTAGAACACACACTCCTCAGGAATATGTGGTCCAACTGATCTAAGTTCAGCAACAAAGTAGCAGTGAATAGCAGTCAACCATAATATGCATCTCTAACGCCACCTCTTGTAATGTGTGCCCTAAAAACATTTGGTTTTAGCATACCCACAAAGCCGACTACCGAAAAATGCATATCAGGTTTTTGGATTGTTAGAAAATTAGGCAATTTCGATACCAGTTTAATCTAGAAAAGTATTAACAAAATGTTGGTGACATCAGACATGTGCACCTGTGATCTAAGTGCAACCGGATTAATGAACATGACATTGATCATGATTTCAATAATAGAAAATAGAACATGGGTTGCAACAATTGCATACCCAGCGGCACCACAGCCGACGCTAGTTGACATAGCGTTTGTTGATGTAGTCGTCCCGGTTGATGCCGTGCAATAAAGTTGTAGTGCCGATCACCTCCTCCTCAGAAGAAGACGCTGAGTGTTTACACCAAAATTTGGTAAGCTTATCCTGGAAAGGAAGAGATCGGCCGATGATGTCAAAAGCAAGAATGTTTCCAAAATTAAGGGATATTTACGAGCCGGCTAGAAAATATTATTTAATATATTTGAGAGAGACATGATGTCCAGGTGCATATCAGGATGAAAGAAACAAGGACACGTATCAAACAAGGAAGCTTCATCAGCAAGGATTCTGCATAAGGGAAATTAGAGTCCATGTATCTTGATATTTCTTTTTGTTATCTAGTCATGTTTGTTTAAGACTCTTATCAGCCCAGGGTATAAATATAAACCCCCGGCTATTGTAACAGGGATCTCTCAATCAATCAAAATAGTCTTTACCTTTGCGGCATCACGCCAATCCTTAGGAGTAGGAGTAATGTAGATCTCGACGAGTTCTTCAACAAGCAGGGCTGCATCGATTCGGTCGACCTCCGACTTGTCTGTGAGTACCATCACAACTTATACTTTTGTTTGTAAGGCTGCATCGGTCCAGCCGACCTCTTATGAGCTTTAGTATAAGTTGGTTATTGATCCTTATCTGGTTCAAGTACGGCTGCCATCGGTTAAGCTCGACTTCTCGAATTAGATTAAGGTCAAGTTATCGGCTCTACCTAAGGGTGGCATCCTTCAGGTAGATTCATTAAGTTATCAATCTTGCTGATGTTCTTATTATCATTAGTTTCAGCAATATCAACCTGTCCGATCAAGATCGATCTAGATCGACCTCACATCCTTTTAATCCATCGTTTATTTTTGCTATATTGCGATAATTTTTACTTCAAACGATGGATTATGTTTTATCGGTCGTTCTACTTCGACCTTGATCGTACATAGTACATGGCCAAGGCATGTCTGATCTTGAGTAGGGTTACTAGTTAGTTGAATTTGGTCTATAGCTCGTTATTATGGCTGTAACGATCCGGTCAATCCCCACTGTTAGCACTTTAAATCAGAGTATGCTAGTTGGTAGATTTGCTTTTGGCCAGGTATGACCTTGGCTGTTTGCTATGCCTGCATCGGCTAAATAGCCGATTGCCCATACTTTAACGCTCATAGTATATTTTCATGATTCTGTTAAATTTGAATTGATCTATTTACTTTAAAGATTTAGTTTGTTATCTTTATTATGGCTACCATCGATCCGGTCGAACCCCACTGTTAAAGATAATAGGTTAGATTTGATGAGTTTATAAATCTATTCATATTAAATAGTCGATTGTTCACATGATATAATCCTTTTTTACCTGAATCGGCTATTTTAGCCGATTCACCCATGCTTTCACATATATAGCATTTTCATGAACCTGTCAATATATAGATGGTTTTATGGATTCTTTGGCTTTAGTTTGTTATTATTATCATAGCTGTATCGATCCGGTCAAACCTCACTGTTGACGAGAATAGATTAGATTTAGAGCGTTTGTAGTTCATTTGTACTAGACAGTCAATTTGTTCGCATGTTATATTTTTCTCGTTAAACTTATCAGCTCAATGCTTTACACTGGTTATATCCACCTAGCTGATAATGTTACTTATATCTGAGTGCATTGTACTTGTTATCACAAAACAATCGTGACCCACGAACATCACAGTCCTTAACAGTCGATTTCTTCTCATATTGGCTATTTAGTCGATTCTCCCATTTGGCTGCTCTCGAAGCAGCACACTTGGAACTATCTGGGCAAAACCGGCATGTTTCACCTTAAACTACTTATAAGACTTTCACTAGTTGTCAATTGTAGGTCAAATTGACTAGCATGCCTTCGGGATTCACACGATCGACTGGTCCTGTGTTGAAGCCAAGCAGATCTCTAGATCATTCTGGCTTGTTGCATGTCCCCGGCGTGTTACCATGTTTTTGCGCCAACACTAAGTCATCGAGAAGTAGTAGGAGGACGAAGAACAAACGAGCAGTCGCATGAAAGATGCTCCCCAAAAACATGATTGTCGGTCTTCACCCGAGCAGATGAACTCACGAACGACACCGGTTTCGGAGGCCTGCTCTCCCTATTCCCGTGCATGCAGGAATCGGGATGGGGATGATAGAGAGCAATGCAACAGCAGTGAGTTGGGCTTCTGTGGGGGTTATAACCCTAGGTACCCATGATAATGGACATGGGCCGTACCACCAGGGGAGGTCCAGCCCGTAAGATTAAGGCCTATGGTGCTTGGCTCTGGTCGGCGTACACTGCAAGACATCTTGGCGATAAAGGAAGATCTATTCAGATATGATAGATATCGTATTCCTTGTAAATACTTACCATATAGCTAAATATATCTAGGCCTAAACTGACTTGTAACCCTACCCCCAGACTATATAAGGCGGGTAGGGATGAAAGGTCCTTGTTTGGTTTTGCTAATTGAGTGACAACCCTAGGTGGACTACTTGTGCTTATGTGAGATACACAGGTGATTAGTCCACTAGTACATGTGTGTGAGCAACATATGCCATGAAGGTGGAAATGGCTCGGTGATGTTGCAAAGCTCACACATGCGACGATGAAGGAGCTCATTGCACATGAGACATGACATCATTGAGTCATGCGATCAAGGTGGAGAAGATCAAGACAAGACTTGGCTTGATGGACCGGTTGCAAGAGTGAAGGGCAAGTCGGAGGCTTTAGAGCGATGGACCGCGTGGCAATGAAGCTTGAGCAAGACTTGGCCCAATGGACGAAGGCAACGGTGAAAAGCAAGTGAAGTCAAGATCGATGAACCAATATGATCATGTGATGATATGAAGTGGATCATATCATTGTTGATCATGTTGGTGCATGTGTTGCATCAACATTGGAGGAGATGGAATGGAATGCGCAAGGCAAAGGTATAACCTAGGGCATTTCATTTCACCAGTCATAGGTGTGTAGAGAAGTTGATGACCGGGTTTAGGATAGATGGCCGTACTATCAAGAGGGGCAAACTTGTTTGCATATCGGTCATCTAGTGCCACTCGAGTGATCTAACTTAGCATCGTCGCTAGGATCGAGTGGCGTGGCAAGTTGAGTGGCTAATCCTTTGAAAATGATTGTGAAAATGCTAACACACATACACATGGTGGTGTACACTTGGTGGTGTTGGCACATTTACAAAGGAAAAGAAGTTAGAGTTGAAATGGATCAACACGGTGAAGAAACAAAGGTGAAAAGTGGTCACTAGAGATGATCGAACGTAGGCCTCGGGAGGACCTGCCTGTCCAGTCAATTTAAGCCGTAGCATGCTGGCTGGTCGAGGGGGCACGAGTTGACTGATTGGACTCTAGTCCAAGTGGTGACCGGACTCAATGACAGTGCGTCCGATCGAGGCTGATGAATGCTGATGTCAATGGCTGTGCGAGCGAGACGTGGTCCTGACGCTAGGCGCGTCTGATCACTCCTGATCAGATGTGTCCGATCATCATTTTGTTGCTCGAGGAGCTCTTTGGAAATGACCAGACGCTGAGGTGTAGTTAGTCCGGTCAAGTTGAGCAGCGTGTCTGATCGGTGGATGAAGGTGCGCGCGCGAGATAGCCGTTGGCGGCAATGGTTAGTTCAAACGACTAGTGACACGTGGAAGCGCGGCAGCAACTAGACACAGGGATCGGTGCGTCCAGTCAAGTGGACCTGCGCGTCCGATCGCCCCGAGCATTGCCCAGTGAAGGGGTACAACAGCTCTATTTTCATGGGGGCTATAAATAGAAGGGGGTCTCGGCCATGACTAGAGCTGAGCACCTTGGGGGGACTTTGTGTCCATGCCTAAGAGTGCCTGGGAGCCCTCCATCTCATATATGCTTGATAGTGATCATCCGATTGTGTGAGAGAGCAATTCTAGTGCGATTGCATCATGAGGTTGCATCAAGTGGCACTAGGTGATCGAGTTATAAGCCAGTGGTGCTTGTTACTCTTGGAGGTTGCCACCTCCTAGATGGCTTGGTGGCTTGTGACTCCATTGAAGCACGCAACAAGATTGTGTGGTGCTCCAGAGGAGGATTTGTGAGGGGGATTGTGCTCACCCCGTGGGGATCACGAAGAGCAACTCTAGTAGAGCGTGTCATTGAGATACCCTCTATTGTGGGTAGGTTCTTGTGGTGCCCGACGTGCAGGCTTGGTGGGTGATGCCAATTAGCCGCTGAACCACCAAGTGAGCGATCGACACAACGGGGACGTAGCTTGGTGGCAACCAAGTGAACCTCGGGAGAAAATCACTGTGTCAACATTGTCTTCATCATCTTCTCAGTGGTTTGCATTCCATGTTACACAAGCTTGTAATTACTTTCATATACATTGTGCTTGTGTAGTTGCTCTTGTAATTAGTTAGCTTGTGTAGCTCACTAGTTGCCTTCTTGCTTGTGTAGCATAGAAGTATGTCCCTTGCATGGCTAATTTGGTTTGTGTAACCTTGTTCATCACATTGCTTAGTTTGTGTAGCTAAGTATTTGCGCTCTCTAATTTGACATTGGTTGCCTCGTTATTGAGCACTGCTAGTGAGCTTAGGAGGCTTTGTGCTTTTGCTTACTAGCATGTGTAGGAGCTCCCTCGTTGCTTGAAGTACTAGTGACATATGTTTGTGTGACCTTGCTTCTAAAATTGGATAGGTGAGCTCTAGCTAGCCCGACACCTTTGTTGCCTAATTAGGATCTTTATAAGGTGCTTGTGAACCTAGATAGAGGGGTGTAGTCTTGGCTAGACCGATAGTTTTAATTCCGCATTTGTTTCGGTAAGCCGACGTGATTAATTTTAGAAAGGACTATTCACCCCCTCTAGTCCGTCATCTCGACCCTTCAAGTGGTATCAGAGCTATATCTCTCATTTGTGGTCTTCACCGACCCGAGAGGATGGCGTCTAGTGGGCTAGATGTTTGTGAGACACACATTTTTGATGGCGCAAACTTTGCACTTTGGAAGAATCACATGCTTGATCATTTTCATGCAAAGGGACCTAAGTTTTGGTGGATTGTCACTAGTGGTCTCACTCATGTCTTGAACCATAGAAATCTCACCAAAGCTCAAAGAGTTCTCTATGAACTTGATGCACATGCTTGTTGTTTTCTAATGGATGCATTGAGTTTTGATTTGATGAAACAAGTAAACTACATGGGAACCGCTCGTGAGATATGGGAGTCCATCAAGCGCACCTTTGGTGATTCCTCCACATGGGATGATGGCAAGTTCAAGGAGGAGGAGCCCAAGAAAGTGGCGCATGAGGATGTTGAGCATGACCACAATTTGGTGATTGTGGAAGATTGCTCCACCTCATGGTAAGTGTGATGATGATAATGCTACCACAAGATCACTTGACAAGATTGATGATAATGCACAAGTGATGCAAATGATGATGATACCCATGCACATCGATGGTATGATGGTTCATGCTCGGGCCATGATTGTGGTGTACTACAAACCCATCCATTACACACATTGCTTCATGTCACAAGGTGACACCAAAGTATCAAATATAATGTGGTTTGATCATGTTGATTCACATGATGAAGCCTGTGAGTTGGCTTGCTAGCATGACCATGTCTTTAGAAAATGAGAAAGCTAAAACAATGAAATTGGAAAATGAAAACTCATTTCTAAGAACTCAATGTGAAGAACATAAGAAATTACTTGATGTTCTTAATTCTTCACATGGTAAGCTAAAATTGACTCATGAGACACTACTTGCATCTCATGAAGAATATTAGAACAATATGCTTCCTCATTAAAGTGTTTGCAAAGAAACTTAAAACTGTGAGAGCTCATCACATGGGTCAATTGATCAATCACAACATTGTTGCTAACCCATGTGATGTAGGCAAGAAGCATGTATCCCCCTTGTGATGATTTATAGAAATGCCATGCTCTTCACATATAGATGCTTGTTCTACTTCCTTGTCTTGTGAGACTAACCTTTTGAAGGAGAACAATGAACTCAAAAATGAAGTGAAGAAATTGAGCAACAAGCTAGAGGTGCTACAACTAAAAAGTCACCTTTGAGCATTTGATGAAGACTCAAAAAACTTTGGTGACAAGAGTGGCCTTGGATTCAAGAATAAGATGACAAGTGCGAAGAAAAAGGGCAAGAAGATGAAGAAGCAACAACAATTGAAGTTGTCTCACTCCATGTGCTACCAGTGTCATGAAGCGGGACATCTTGCAAATGGTTACCCAACATTGAGAAGCTCAAGAAGATGAAGGAAGAAGAGAGGCTTAAAGCATGTCAAGTGCTTCAAGTGCTGCACTTGAGGTCACTTACCTCAATGTGCCCAAACCAAGCAATTGGTGAAGCAACAAAGGAGCCTCAACCAAAGCCACAAGTTGAGCAAGAGAAGACACCCCAAGAGCAAATCAAGATCAACATGAAGATGGTGGTGACTTGATGAAGAAGAAGAAAGAAAACAAGAATGGGTGGAAAGGCAAGGCATCCATTGCAAACTCAGATGCCAAGATGATGAGCAAAGATCAAGAGAAGAGAGATTTGCTCACATTCAAGTGCTATACATATGAAGTATGGGACACTTTGCCTCAAAGTGTTCTCCAAGCTTGAGAAGAAGATTCAAGCAAAAGAGAAGAGCAAGGCAATGAGAGCAAACACATGAGGCAAGGAAGAGAAGGCTCAATCAAAGAGAGTTTGCTACTCATGCCGGGAAGGGGACACATGGCTAATTCATGTCCCCTAGGTAATAATTCTAAGCTACTTCAATTGATAATGATAATGTGCTTAGAAAGGATGGTATGGTACCTCTATGGTTGCTATGCAAAAAACCATCCTCGCTATTCATACTAAGGCTATGCCTAAGTATGTTGCTCCTACTTGAGAGGACCAAAAACTAGTTTGGGTACCATCAAAAAAGTGGATGATTGATTGTAGGTACCATGGCATGGGGCTTGATCCAATTGATCTCACATGTTTATTAACATATTGAGTCAAGTTATGAAGCTTAATGCAATTCTATCCCATGCCAAGCCAAGAATTAGTGAAGTCCAAAGTGCCTCAACATACAAGTGTCATGATCAAGTTGTGGTAATTTATTGGATTATTTGATGGCTGCAAAATATTTGAGTTGAAGCTTGCTAGTTAGATGATCATAGCTAACCAAGGTATATCACTTATTGATCATTTCAATTTGGGTGCATATGAGTTGATTGAATTGGATAAATATGCAATGTTGTTTGCTATAAGATGATTGAATGGATAAATAGCTTAGTAATCAAGTTTGGATTGATTGTGTTGGATAAGTTCATAAGATGACATTTAGTAAGTGGATTGAATGGATTTATGTCTTGTGAAAGATTCAAACAAGTTAATTTCAAGTTTGATTCATTTTGATGAAGTATAGCTCAATAGTTGAATCTATCCTATATGAAAATCTAAGCTACCTGTGATCTTAGCCATGTTTGAGTGATCAAAACTTATTGGATTGGCATAAAAAAATTGGTGTACATGCTCTAGACTTATGGTATAAGATGCTGTACAAATTCATAAAAATTGGATAAGAGATGCTTCAGTTTGGAGTAGATCTTGTCAGCTATAGTGCAGCAGTTTTCAGCATGTGGCAGTGGTGGAAGAATTGAAATTGTAGTAATATAAAAGTCAAATGAAGTTCAAATTTTTACAGCTGTATAACTTTGTGAATCACATCTCCACCAAATTTCATGGTATTTGGATCTGTAATTTGGGAGATATGCATTTATCTTTGAAGGTACAGAATCTGCCAGAAAAAATGACAATTATTGGATTGATCAAGAGTAACTTTGATTGAAAGGTCCTCAAGTTGGAAACATGTTTATAAGTAATTGAGGCACCTAAGTTTGGTTTTAATATGATCTAGAAGCATAACAAGCAAAGGGTACAAGGCCATTTGATTGTGGAGTGTACTTTGCACACATTTGGTACTCAATTGGAAGATCAAGATCAAACTCAAGATGAAGATGAAGTTTAAGTTCTAGAGATTATTGGAAATTATTTGATAGAAAGAAAAGGACTTAAACAAGTAGAAACAAAAGGACTTAAAGAAGGATTCATAATTACTCATCAAGTTAAATCCATCACTTGGATCAATCAATCAAGTTGTTTCAAGTGAGTGTCCAAGAATGGTTCTTTGGAGAGAGGTCCCTTCTCCCTAAGTGTAGGGGCTTGTGCCTATGTGTAGATAAAGGAAGTGTGGTACTTCAAAGGCACATGGAAGTGGTGATCCAAGAGACATTGAGATGCTTAGTTGAAGCAATCAAAAGGGTTGATCAAGAAAAGCAAGCAACACCCAAAAGAGAGTTAGTCATGGCAATTCAAGTGATTCACACATTGATGCTCCCATGCAAGCAAAGATGAAATGAACAAGTAAGCCAACCACAACAAGAAAGTGCACTTGATCATTAGTGATTCTCAAATCATATGGGTGAAGAATGGATTTCATTATTCATGATTGATATTCACCAAGCTTATAATTGGACTTCACATTGCTATTGGAGTAATGAATTAGAAATCTATGGACTATCCTCTACTCCAACATAGCAAAGGTATTATTGTAATGTGCACTGATCACTTCATCCCTTACTATATGCGATTAGTGCATATAGTACAGGCTTCATAGGATCATGCATAACAAATGAAATGTATAAATTCATAGCCTACCACTATTTCTTGAATGATTAGTTGATCTAGTGGTTAGTATATGAATTTGTTCATGAGCTAGTGAACCCAAGTACTTGATTTAATTTGGATTGCTAACAAGGACAAGTACACCATTGGCAAGATAACCCTTGTAAGAGGTGTGAAGAAGCTTGTTATTGGTTCAAACCCGACTTGGAAGCTTAGGCAAATCAATTTAGTTCAAGTCAACCATAGAAGCTCATGATAGTGTTAAGAGTACAAGCACAAGACAACAATGCAAATGGATATCTAGTTGTTTTATTTCAAGTGGTACCTAGACCCAAGTATTTCATCAAGAATTCACAAGTGATATCCTATAAGTGGTACTCATGAAGATAGCAAATGTTCAAGAAATGGTTTTTATTGATAAATCCAACAAGTGGTTCCCATACTAGAAAATTCTTTCAGTGGTATCACATCTACATGTGGTATCAATCATGCAAGACGATGGTTCCACAAGTGATCCTCAACTTTAAGTGATGATCAAATGAAGAATGTGTCCCTCACCTACAAGAGCTCAAGTTTATCAAATGGATGACCCATGCTATGACATAGGGGGAGGTGTCCCACAAATTGGTATCAAAGGTATAAGATCCTATGTGTGGTATCTCAAGGGCTACAAGTGGTTTCATTCCAACAATCAAGTGATGACCATAAATACAAGAAAACAATTCAAGCACTCCAACCATCTACCCCAAATGCAAACCTTGGCATCAATGAGAAGCACACCTTTTATGGAAATGGATGACAAAGGGGGAGAGATTATACAAAGATATGAAAGCCTTGGGAGAGATTGAGACAAAGAAGTAGAGGTTGGACATGGACAAAGAGGGAGCAACATTAAAGGAAAGAGATGAATCAAAATTCTTGGACAAGAGATGCACACAAGTAGGGGGAGCAAGCTCATGAACTTTTGATTGATTGCATTTGATATGTGCATAGTCATGTGCTTGCTTGCATTGCATAAGCTTTTAAATTCAATATGCATGCTTGTGTGGTGTATGCTAGTTGTAGACTTTGATTGATGAAATGAAAACTAGCATGCATAGGATGATAGCTAGACACTTGACAAGTTTTTCAAGTAATGCTAGTACCTTGCTTTTAATGATGATCTCACGATGTATCTAGTGTTTTTGTTTCCAAGTGATATCTAGCTAACCATGGTGCTAAGGATGGACTTAAAGGTACAACTCTGATTGGTATCACGCTTCAAAGGTTTATTCTATACACCTTAGCATCATTTGGTAGTAATTACTCTCCCACAACTCAAATCTATGCATATGTGCAAGCTTCAAACCAAACACTCTAGCACATATATAGGGGGAGCTAATACTACCAATTTGGGTTTGTGGTACTTATCCAAAATCATTTACACATGGTAAAATTGCTTGGGCAAGCAACATGAATCTAAAAGAGCTTAATTTCCATATCTTTGTAGAGTTGTCATCAATTACCAAAAAGGAGGAGATTGAAAGGTCCTTGTTTGGTTTTGGTAATTGAGTGACAACCCTAGGTGGACTAATTGTGTTTATGTGAGATACACAGGTGATTAGTCCACAGGTACATGTGTGTGAGCAACATATGCCATGAAGGTAGAAATGGCTCAGAGATGTTGCAAAGCTCACACATGTGATGATGAAGGAGCTCATTGCACATGAGACATGACATTGAGTCATGTGATCAAGATGGAGAAGATCAAGACAAGACTTGGCTTGATGGACTGGTTGCAAGAGTGAAGGGAAAGTTGGAGGCTTTGGAGCGAGGAACCACGTGACGGTGAAGCTTGAGCAAGACTTGGCGCCGATGGACGGAAGGCAACGGTGAAAAGCAAGTGAAGTCAAGATCAATGAACCAATATGATCACGTGATGATATGAAGTGTATCATATCTTTGTTGATCGTGTTGGTGCATGTCGGGGACCTAATACCGGGGTACCCCAGAAGGTGGAACCAATAACCACCAAACGTGAAAAACTTCTGGACGCATAAGGGCGCCGTTTCATCCCTCGTTCGGGTAAACAGGAGTTTGGTTCCGCCTCGCCCGATGCCTTTGGGAGATAACTCTGCCTCGCCCGAGGGCTCAAGGTTAATCTCCGTCTCGCCCGACGCCCTTGAAGACAGGCTCGGTTTCGCCCGAGGGCCAAGGGATAAACTCCGTCTCACCCGACGCCTTGAAGGCGGGCTCGGTCTCGCCCGAGGGCTGAGGGATAGGTTCCGCCTCGCCCGACCCTGGAGGGGCGAGGTCAGTCTCACCCGAGAGATAGGAATTGGTCTCTGTTTCGCCCGACAGCATGGAACGAGTCTCACCCTGCTCCATATCTAAAGATTGGATTCATCCTCCCTGACAACTTCTCCCCATTCCCTCGAGATGATAAGTACAGGGTAAGACAAGACGTTCGGGTCAACCGTGGCTCCAAGGACCATACCCTGCGCCCTGGCAGGAAAAGTACTGCCAGGGGATGACAGGACAGGTGCTTTAGACCCTTCCGGGCGCCGCAGAGCCCGAAAGGTTGTACAGGATGCGTGCTCCTCGCCCTATAGAGTTGTAGGCGCCGCCTTCAGCCCTGGGACACGCAACCCGACGAAGATATACGACAACCGCTACTGCTCCAGAAAAGGACTTAATATCTCCACGCACGACGGACATTCCATCATCATACTATGGACCCAAGGGAGCGGCACCCACTTCCCGACCCCTCAGGTCCGCCAAGTCAGAAGGCCTTGACCACGTCGTCGCTCCGACCCCGACCCCTCGTCCCTCCGACGAAGACTCACAGGAACCAGAAGGCGTGCGGAGCAAGGCTAGGAGAGGCCAATAAGTCAAACCACAGTACTACAGCCCACACCCTGCGTAGGGCAGCATTCTGTAATCAACCTGACATTCTACAGAGACATCAACAGTATTGTAGGCGCCTATCTTCCTTCGCACTCACCAGAATGAAGGAGGAGGATTGGGTAGACGTGAGCCACAAGACTAAGTAGAATATACATCCTTAACCCTCGCCCTTGTAAAAGCCACCCCCTTCCTCTATAAAAGGGGATGCGCTTCCTCCATCAGAGGGAGGGACTCTGAAGACCGAACAATACGACGCACTCATACACACAGTCAAGCGGCTACGAAGCTCTTGACCACCTTTCAACCCTTCCATCAGAGACTTGGGACCAGTCCCTCTCTCGATCGTTTGTACCCCTTACTACAGACCGTTCACGGTGCTAATAACACGAGCAGCAGCAAACTGGACGTAGGGACATTCGGCCCGAACCAGTATAAATCTTGTGTCCTTTAGCGCACCATCCGAGCCTAACGCGCATTACTATAAATTTACTTGCCGGTGCTTGTACGAAACACCGACAGTTGGCGCGCCAGGTAGGGGACTTGCGCGTTCCAAATCAGGCCTCGGATGGCCACCCACGCAATCACCTGGGCCCCGGGCGCACACGTGCATTTCGAGCGACCTAGATTTCATCATCACACTAGGAGGAGAGCTGGCGCTGACTCACTCAGCCGCCCCATCTCCCCCTTCCATCAACCTCAGCCGTCTTAGGCTTGAGGGCCCGCCGGGCAACTCCCGGGGAGTCCCGTCATCCAAGGAGGCCTCTCACAACGCCACCCTGTGTCCGGAAGGGTCCGTACGGAGCGCCCCGATAGCGTTTCCGTTCGGTCTCCGCAACGCTGCGGCGACCGCTGGCCGCCTTCTGGCGCTACGTATGGTTCAATCACCCACGGACATCGAGTTCGTGGGGGCGATTGAGCGGGATACGGAGACCCTCTACTGAGCTCCTCAACGAGGAGCCGGGATCGTTCTCTAGCTCGGATTCTAGTAGGGGGAGCCACCACCCTTCTCGGGAGTGCTTCATGACGCAGACCCCCGAAGGTCACGTCGAAAGCGCCTCCAGGGAAGAGGTCACCCCTACAAACAACCCTGACAGTAGATCCGGGGAAGAGATGACAGCCCCATCTCACCTAAGGATGGAGCAGCTGAGGGCCCGTCAGCAAGAGATCGATGAGGCCAGGCAAGGGCTCGTCCAGGAATACGCGGACATCAATCGCGAGATTGAACGCCGCAAAGACAGGGGGCGCGCGGCGCCACGGCCCGCACCGTACATCAAAGGATCCTCACCGACGATGGGGCCCTTCCTCACTTTGCCCGAGCCAGCCAGAACATCGCCGCAGCAACCGCCTTGCTGCATGGCCTTCCGGAGGCCGCGACGTCCGAGGATCGCCGCGCTCGCCGGGAGATTCGCACGTTGCTCGAGCGTGCAGCGGCACAGCAGGCGGAAAGTTCGTTGTCTCGACGACGCTGAACCCGACACCAGCCAGCGTGCGCCCTCAGGTGCGTCCCACCAAGGACGCATCCGTACACCAAACACCGCCAGCCGGCGGGTAGCCCTCCGTCGTCCCAGTACATCAACGCCTCGGCCATGGCCGCGACGTACGCAGCATCATCGACGCTCGGAGACGTGCCCACAGCGATGATGGAGAAGTAGCATGCCGTGGCTATCATCCCCGACGTGGTGGGCGCTATGACAGCAACGAGGACCGAAGCCCGAGCCCCAGCCTGCCAGGCCCTCAGGCCTTCGCTCGACACATCCTCAACGCTGCGTTCCCCCTAAGGTATCGACCGCCTACCAACATCCCTAAATATTCTGGCTGAAACAAATCCTAGGCTTTGGCTCGAAGACTATCGGCTTGCATGTCAGGCCGGTGGTGCGAGTGATGACAATTTCATTATTCGCAATCTCCCGCTGTTCTTGGCCGACTCGGCGTGAGCATGGCTGGAGCACCTGTCCGTCCAATGCTATTCAGAGTTGGGCGGATCTGACGGAGATCTTTGTGGGTAACTTCCAGGGCACGTACAAACACCCTGGAAACCCATGGGACCTCAAAAACTACCGCCAGAAGGCCGATGAAACCCTTCGTGGGTACATTCGGTGCTTCTCTCGACAGTGCAATGAGCTCCCTAACGTCGCCAACGCCGACGTGATAGGAGCCTTTCTGTCCAGAACAACCTACGAATCCTGGTCCACAAGTTAGGACGTAGGGGCCCGCAAACTACCAAGGAACTCCTGGACATCACCACCAGTCACGCCTCTAGAGAGGAGGCGGTCGGAGCCATCTTTGATCGCTCCGATAGAAAGATGAGGCGGGACAAGGATGCCGGCGAAGGCGCCTCCAACCGTCCCGCCAAAAAGAAAAATAAGAAGCAACAGCATGACAACCCGCTCGTGTCCGCTGCCGACCGCAAAGGTGGCCGGAAGCCTACGGAAGGCACTCCGAACCACTTTGAGAAAATGCTCGAGGAGCCATGCCCAAACCACGCCTTCCTAGCCAAGCATCTATACAAGGATTGTGGCCTCATGCGCAAATACTTGGCCAGAGGCCTTAACAAAGGGGAGCAGGAGAAGGTGCCTGTTCCCACCACTGACGACACGGAGGAGAAGGATGACACCTTCCCAACGCCGACCGGTGCCCTCATGATCTTCGGAGGATCAACGGCCTACGACTCTAGGCGCCGCCAGAAGGTCGCACGTCGTGAGGTCTATACCGCCGGACCGGCCACGCCAGCCTTTCTCCGGTGGTCGGAATCCGCCATAACCTTCGACCGGACCGACCATCCGGATGCCATCCCACACCCGGGAAGGTATCCGCTTGTCGTCGACCCGATCGTCGGTCCAAAGCGGCTCACCAAGGTACTGATGGATGGGGGCAGCGGCCTCAACATCATGTACGCCAAGACGCTCGACGAGATGGGCGTCGACCGAACGCACCTCCGTCCCATCCGAGCACCTTTCCATGGCATCATGCCTGGAAGGCAAGCCGTGCCACTAGGGGCAGATCGACCTACCCAGTCACTTTTGGGGATCGGTCCAATTACCGGACTGAGACCCTCACCTTCGATGTAGTGGGGTTCCCGGGGACTTTCCACGCCATCCTAGGGCGACCATGCTACGCGAAGTTCATGGCCGTACCCAATTACACGTACCTGAAGCTGAAGATGCCGGGTCCCCGTGGGGTCATCACCATCGGCACCTCCTTCCAGCGCGCTTACGAGTGCGAGGTCGAATGCTGCGGACACGCATCCAGCAGTCATCGCATCCGAAGAGCTCGCCACCCTTAGGGAGGAGGTCATTGAAGGGACACCCGACGCAAAGAAGTCATCGGATCATTCGAATCGGCAGAAGGCTCCAGGGACGTCCTCTTGGATCCCAGTAGCTCCGAGGGCAAAAAAGTCCATATCGGGACCGCGCTCTCCTCCGAATAGGAAAGCAGCGCTCGTCGACTTCCTCCGCGCCAACAAGGACATCTTTGCGTGGAAACCCTCGGATATGCCAGGGCATCCCGAGGGAGGTCGCCGAGCATACTCTCCAAATCCTCCCGGGCTCCAAGCCGGTGAAACAACGCCTATGCCGCTTCGACGAGGAGAAACGTAGGGCCATCGGCGAGGAGATAGCCAAACTACTGGCCGCAGGATTCATTAAGGAAGTATACCACCCAGAGTGGTTAGCAAATCCTGTTCTTGTCCGAAAAAAGAGCAGGAAATGGAGAATGTGTGTCGATTATACCGGCCTCAACAAAGCGTGTCCAAAGGATCCGTTTCCTTTACCACGAATAGACCAAATAGTCGATTCCACCTCAGGGTGCGAAACCCTCTGCTTCCTTGACGCATACTCCGGCTACCATCAAATCGCGATGAAAGAATCCGACCAGCTCGCGACATCTTTTATCACGCCCTTCGGATCGTTTTGCTACATTTCAATGCCGTTCGGTCTGAAGAATGCTGGGGCAACGTACCAGCGCTGTATGCTTAATTGCTTCAGGAGACCTCATCGGGCTGAACCGTTGAGGCCTATGTCGACGACATCGTAGTCAAATCCAAGCGAGCTGACCACCTTGTCGCCGACCTTGAACGAACCTTTGCGAAACTCCGGGCAAACGGCATCAAACTCAATCCCGAAAAATGTGTTTTCGGGGTCCCGAGGGGCATGCTGCTCGCTTCATCGTCTCCTGAGCGTGGCATCGAAGCCAACCCGAGAGAAAATATCAGCCATCACAAGGATGGGCCCAATCCAAAACATAAAGGGGGTTCAGCGGATCACAGGGTGCCTTGCCGCCCTCAGCCGATTCATTTCACGCCTCGGCGAACGAGGACTCCCCCTTTATCGACTCCTGAAGAAAACTGACCGCTTCGAGTGGACAGCCGAGGCTCAGGAGGCGCTTGACATGGTTAAACGATTTTTAACTAAGCCGCCGGTCCTAGTTCCTCCATGCGACGGAGAATCTCTCCTACTGTATATATCGGCCACCACCCAAGTGGTTAGCTCCGCCTTAATAGTAGAGCGAGAGGAAGAGGGGCACGCCTTTAGGGTGCAGCGCCCTGTATATTTCATCAGCGAGGTATTATCCGACTCCAAAACCCGCTACTCCCAAATCCAGAAACTTCTCTACACCTGTCCTCATCACCAAAAGGAAGCTACGCCACTACTTCGAGTCACACCCCGTGACAGTAGTGACGTCGTTCCCCCTCGGCGAGGTCGTTCGTAGCCATGACGCTACGGGAAGAACCGCAAAGTGGGCACTCGAGCTGATGGATCAGGGCATTTCTTATGCCCCCCGAACGGCGATCAAATCTCAGGCACTAGCCGACTTCATCGCGGAGTGGACCGAGGTCCAGATGCCACCAGCAGCCGTCGATCAAGAGTACTAGGACAATGTATTTCGACGGATCGCTGATGAAGAAGGGCGCTAGGGCAGGACTAGTCTTTGTATCCCCCCTTGGGGTCCACATGAGGTACATGGTTTGGCTTCATTTCCCCTCATCCAACAATACTGCAGAATACTGAAGCGCTCATCAATGGCCTACGAATCGCCATCGAGCTGGGCATCCGACGCCTCGACGTCAGGGGCGACTCTCAGCTGGTCGTCAACCAGGTCATGAAAGAGTCATGCTGCCACGACACCAAGATGGAGGCATACTGTCAAGAGGTCCGACGTCTGGAGGACAAATTCGACGGCCTCGAACTCAATCACATCCCCAGGCGCCTCAACGAAGCGGCCGACACGCTCGCAAAAGCAGCATCCAGCCGAGAGCCAGTCCCAACAGGCGTCTTTGCCAGTGATCAACACAAACCCTCGGTACGCTACGCGGGGTCGGAACAAGCCAACGATGGCCCTTCTAGTCCGACCCCCGGGGCCGATCCGCCAACTGCTCTGCCCGACCCCGAGGTCATGGAGCTTGAAGAGGACCCAGCAGTGGAGTCCGATCCTCCTGATGACTGGAGAACGCTTTACCTCGACTATCTCCTCCACTGACGTACTACCGACCGACAAGACGGAAGCCCGACGGCTCGCACGACGCGCCAAGTCCTTCGTTCTTGTAGAGGGCGAACTCTACAAACGAAGTCACATCGGAATTCTGCAACTCTGTATCCCTGGCGAACAGGGAAAACTTCTGCTGGGCGACATCCACGGTGGAGCATGCGGTCATCATGCCGCACCAAGAACCTTGGTTGGGAATGCATTCCGACAAGGTTTCTACTGGCCCACCGCAGTAGCCGATGCCGAGCAAATTGTACGCACCTACGAAGGGTGCCAATACTACGCTCGGCAAACACACCTCCCAGCCTAGGCTCTCCAGATGATCCCCATCACGTGGCCCTTCACGGTCTGGGGGCTCGACCTGGTTGGGCCACTCAAAAAGGCGCCCGGGGGCTTTACCCACCTGCTTGTCACCATAGACAAGTTTACAAAATGGATTGAAGGCTCGACCAATATCCACGATCAAATCCGAGCAAGCCGTGCTGTTCTTCCTCGACATCAGTCCATCGCTTTGGAGTACCGAACTCCATCATCACAGACAACGGCACGCAGTTCACCGGTAGGAAATTCAGTTCGATTCTGTGATGAACAACACATCCGATCGATTGGGCAGCCGTCGCACACCCTCGGACGAACGGGCAGGTCGAGCGCACAAACGGCATGCTTCTTCAAGGCCTCAAACCCAGAATTTTCAACCAGTTGAACAAGTTCGGCATGCGTTGGCTCGCTGAGCTCCCGGCTGTGCTCTGGAGCCTAAGGACAACTCCTAGCTGGGCCACCGGCTACACACCTTTCTTCATGGTCTATGGTTCCGAGGCCATTCTCCCAATAGACCTCGACTACGGAGCACCAAGAATCAGAGCATATGACGAACAGGGAGCCAAGGCATCTCAGCCAAGATGCCATGGACCAAGCTGGATGAAGCCCGCAACATCGCCCTCCTCCGTTCAGCTAAGTACCAGCAAGCGTTGCGGTGGTACCACAGCCGACGGGTGCGGGGTCGAGCCTTCAACTGTCGGAAGACCTCGTCCTCCATCTTGTGCAGAGCAACAAGGGCCGCCACAAACTCTCCCCGCCCTTAGGAAGGGCCCTACGTCGTCACAGAAATACTTCGCCCAGGCGCCTACCGGTTGAAAACCATCAAAGGCGAGGTCTTCACCAACTGCCTGGAACATTGAGCAGCTACGTCGCTTTTATCCTTAAAATAAGCATACACTCTTCCTTATCAGTTTTTGTCATAATAATACCCCGATCCTTAGTGACTTCCGACCCCTGCAAATAGCGAGGGGATCAGACCTCACTCGGGGGCTGGCATGAGATCGTAACATATGACATATGTAATACAAGTATTACGCTTGCAAAAAATTCCTGTGTTATACTTACAAACATTCTCTAAGTTTTCCATTCGCCTCATAAACGAGTCCCAAGGGCTAAGATCTTGGGAACCAATTCTGAATACAACTGGTAGGACTACGAGACACCCACGCCCCAGCGGCTAGCAACCTCTTTGCTCACCAGTTCAATCAGAATTAGTTCGCCCACGTTCCTAGCTTCTTATGACTTAGACCATGAGAAGGGTTGGAAAGCACTAAAATCATTCCTACAGAAAGGAGGAGAAGATAAAAATTGCTTGCCATAAGCAAAGGATGTAATTTTGTTCCTTTTTTGCACAAATTTCGTCACTTACAAAGCGATTTCATTACAAAAAGGAACAATATAACTTATAAATTCAGAGGAACTGTTTGCTCGGGGGCTTCCCCACAAAGTTATTTCATTACAGTCTCTGCTTAGCTCTACTACAAGTACTACTGCGGTCGCCGCACCACGCTCTCCATCGGCGACGCCCAGGGCATGTACACGGGCCAGCCTCGTCTATTGCGGTCGCTGCGCCACGCTCTCCATCGGCAACGCCCAGGGCATGTACACGGGCCAGCTCATCTACTGCGGTCGCTGTGCCACGCTCTCCATCGGTGACATCCTGATATCCCGATCGCTTCGCTAGATCCTTGAAGGCGCCACCATCTGCGACGTCTCCGCCAGGAGCGTCCGGGGACTACGCCATCGTCGTCAGCCGCAACCTCGACAATGATGCCACCACCAGGGCATCTGGGGACTATGCCATCATCCCCAGCCATAACCCTGACAATGGCGTATGGGCAGGAAACGCCTCCCGCCAAAGGAGGAGCACAGCGGACGACGGCGCAGTCGACGACGTACGACGCCCACCGGTGCCTCTTCTCCTTCGACAGCAGCGACTCCTCAGCAAGGGCAGTACGCACCATCTCATCTACATTGGATAACCTCCGGCTCGACTTCACGCGCCAGACTCGCGAGCAAATTTGTGAGTTCTCTCTCTCTCTCTCTCTAGCATTACTCTTCCTCACTCAGGAATTGCCATGATGCACGGACACGTTCGACGGAAAGGAAGAAGAAGGAGAGATAGCGGCTCGGAGGCAGAAGAGGAGGTGGGATGAGAACTCCTCTCCCCCTCCCTATTTAAAGAGGAGGCGCGGTAGCTAAGGAAATGCGAAAGGTTGGACGAAAAACCCTCTCCCTTCCACTCTTTAAATATAGAATCAATGTTGATTGATATCTGAGGGGATACGCCGAAACTGACGGGACGCACCCCGGTCGACGAGGCGTCCCTCTTTGGTCAAACTGAGCACTGCCTAGGTATGGCCCGCTATTGAGCCACTCCGGACGTGGCAATTAAGGCGCCCACATAGGCAGACAGCCCTTCACCTCCCCATGCAGGACCACGGATGATCCGATGATAGGACCTTTCGGATCTCCTGGGCCGGTCGTTCGGCCCAGAAGACACGACGAACGAACGTCCAAAGAAAGATAAGCCTCTCAGCTTTCTTACTTTATGTGTTAAAATTCATTCACGAGTTTCCGACCCCGTCAAACGGCGGGGACACGAACATCACTCGGGGGCTACCGAGGATGACTACCAGTCTAGACATCCTCTTCACCCGACCCCTCCGTACGCTTGAAACTGGGAGTACGGGATACGGGCATAGAACTTTGAGTAAAACTGGACGAACTGGCAGACCCTATGCCTTGGTGGCTATGGTGTTTTCGTTCACCAGAAAAACCATGCTCAAACACCCCTCGTGTCTCCGACTTCAACGACTGCCTTCTCAAGAAGGGTTCGGAGGGGTCCACCTATAGAGTCTCTCCCAAAGGAGAAGCTGTCAGGTTCCCTAAGTTAATTAACCGGCTCGGATCGCCACCAGACACGAAAAACAAAGAATAGCAATTCTTATGCAGGTTACTCCAACCTCATCGCGAACATCAGGGTCCGAACCCCGCACGGACACATTTGGTAAGAGCCTTTCGTCACTCATACCGCCAAGGTAACGTTGCCGACCCCACTTTTGTTTCGATTATATTATACGCAGGCAAAACATCCCAATGCTTCGTGTCGCATCACGAAACGGCCGTCGCCTCATTCGATATAGGCGACCACAGGCCGAGGTTCGAAGGTTGGCCCGCGAAGGGCTCGAGGCTGCCTCATGCCGAACAGAGCCAGGGATAGATAACCGAGACAAGCCCCAGCGGCCCTGCCTGACCCCGCTCAGAAGCGGACAGGGACGTCTCGACCTTCTCTTGTTCGATTCTAACCCCGAGCCAAACCCACAGAATCTCCATCGAGGAGAGGCCATCGGGCCCCCTGAGCTTATCGAACAACTCAGGCATCTGCCGGGAGGTGGGTTAAGAAGTTGTGGAGTGCCACCAGAGGGCTCTGCTCACCCCATCAGCAAATGATGGACCCGGATTCCACACGAACGTACCCGTTAGTGAGCTCATTGAGCGCGACACTCAAGCCGTCGAGGCAAGTGTCGTTCACTCAGCCCCTCTGATTGCGAAAACCGAGGACGGGGTAACACGCAAATAACGGCCGACCACTATTAGACCCTAACAAGGCTCGGGGGCTCGAGCCAAACAATACAGGGACACAGGTTCGAAGGCCCCACCTTGCCGAGCCCATAGAGTCCCCAGTTGGGGATTTCTGTTGGAAGACAGGGCGGGGAATATTGCGATGACATCCATGGACTTCGTCGACCCTGTCACCAAAACCACAGTTCCGATCTCCAGTAACCCTCGACCCTAGCAAATGCAGGGGGTCGGACCTTACTCGGGGGCTGGTTAAGGTATAGCTACCTCCTTTCTTTCTTTCGGAACAATCTCCTCGCATTATAACCAGTGGCATAATTCAGGGGAACAGATTGGTAAGATCATAAAAAATCAAACAAAACGAAAATTATGACGCAAAATCACAAAAAGCGTCCAGACTCGAAAAAAAACTGACACTTGTCCACATATTACACATAAGTTGTTCTCAAAATTGTTCGACTAACTACTCCCATGGAGGGAGAACCATCTCTTTCAGATTGTCTGCCAGGTTCTTCGCAAGGGGAGCAACCATCTTCTCCATTTCCTCCAGCTCTTCATCCTCGTAGGTGGACGGGAAGCCTTCGCTCATCACCTTTAGGTTTATTTCCTTCTCGTAATGGGCGTGGGCGACGGTGAAGGCCTAGGTAATCCCGGCGTGAAAGGCACTCTCCTCAAGCTGGCCCACCCGAGCCGTGATACCTACGACACGAGCCGCGAGCGGGCTGGTCTCCACCGGCTCCGTCACGTTCAGGGCATTAAGGACCACCCCGACCACAGCTTGTAGAAGATCGTGCTCATCGCTCTCAACCTGAAGGGCCCTTCGCGCATAGGCAACCCCTTTTTCTAGCTTGGTGGAGACGTTCTCAGCTCTCAACCTTCAGTTCACCGCATCATCGAGCTCCGCCCAGAGAGAGTGGACCACCGTGACGTCCTCATCCACCTTCTGCTGGAGGGCCGTGTCCCTACTCTCGGCCTCCCGCCGAAGTTCCCGCTCCATCTCTAGCTCCTTCAGGACTTCGCCGGCCTTCTCATTGACCGTGGCATTTCTCTGCAGCAGCTCATCTTGCTCTTTCTGGAGCCTGGCAATCTCCTCCCCATCCAGCTTAGACCTCGCCGATAGATCCTTGAACATCCCGTGAGCCTCCTCCGCATCCTGATGTGCCTGGGCCTCCCGCTCCTAGGCGGTAGCAAGCTAGGCGGCCATGTCTGCTCACAGCCGGGCCTCCTCGAAAAGGCAATCCCTCTCCGCCTTCTACTCATGGAGAAATTGGGACTTTTTCCGGCTATGAGCAACAAGAATCTAAAGAGGAAGAAGACCGGTATCAGAAAAGCGAAAACACAAAAACATGCGCAGAAAGAAGAAAGCCCAGCAAATACCTGAGTAGTAGGAATAACAATCTCACAGAGGGCTCCTCTGGCCTGGTCCAGGGCATTCAGCATGGTCGAGATCCCGATGTCAAGACCCTCCCACTCCATGCTCTCGGAATTATCATCGAGCGAGAAAAGGGCCGACGTCGGGTCCTGAGCAGCCATCCACTGGAGCGGCGGCTCCCCCCACACGGGGGAGTGGTCTCCTCTCGACAAAGGGGCTGGGGGCGGCTCCCTCCTGACCCTATGCGGCACCACTACCGCGCTCGAGGATCCTCTGACTGGATCCTCCTCCATCTGGGCCAATTCGAGCGCCACGGGCAGATCCACCTGGGCCCCCGGTGGCGCGGATTGCACTACGCCCTCGTGCGCTACCACAGCCGTACCCAGCTGGTCCAGGCTTGGCACAGTCACGACCACCTCCACCGGCGGTATACGGCCCTCGGCCAGCTATACCACATCCGCCATGAAGGAAGCCGCCTGCTCGGTAACCTCCGCGGGCGTGGGCGCCACCACAGACGTCGTCGGGTCGGCCAATGCGGTCCCGACATCAGCATCACTCCTGCCCAAAACAGGGGTGATGGCAGGCGACGCCATCTGTCCCGCTTGAATGGTGAGGCTCTTCTTGGGTGCCAGCCCTAGGGGGTGACCCGTCCGCAAGAACCTACACAAAGGTAATAACCATTAAGTCAAAATAAAAATGGAAAAAGGATGAAAACAGAGGAATCAGCAGCTTACGTTGATGTCCTCGGCCGGCGGAAGCATTTTGGGGATGGATCCCCAAATCCCTACCCTGACTCATCTGGGCGGGACCGTTTCATGCCTGCCCCCTGCTCTAGGGCAGGGGGGGTTCATCTCGTCGGGCATGGCACCAGAGTCGCTCCCCTCCATTGTCTCGTTGGGCGCGGCACCGGAGCCATCCCCCTTCATCGTCTCACGGGGTGCAGCACTGGAGCTGCTCCCCTCCATCATCGCCTCGGGGATGGCGGCGGCAAGCCCGCCCTCCCCCATCCACCGGTCCTCGGCCAGCATGCCGTGCGAAGCGGCGGACTCGCCGGCCTCCACTAACCTCATCGATCTACTTCCCTCCGCGTGGAAAGGGAAGGGCCCCTGCACGGATGGGTGGCCACTCGTCAGCGTGTCCTCGTCCTCCAAGATGCCCCAATCCACGCCGATGGCTACCTCATCATCGTCATCATCATCATCATCATCGTCGTCGTCCTCACTGCTCACGTCCTCTCCCCGATCCCGTGCCTCCTGCTTCAGTCGTTTCGCCTTCTTCATCTCTTCCCTTGCTTTCTTGTCCTGCTCGGCCATGAGTCGATTCGCCGCCGCCACGACCTTGTCCTTCGACAGTGGAACCGGGCTGTCCTTAAAGACCAGCACCCTCGGCTGGTCCCAACGTCATAAAGCAAGTGTTAAAAAATGGAGATCTAGGAAAAATAAAAGAGCACGGGAGAGGAGGGCTTACGAATTCAAAGAATCCAGGCTCCGGCTGCATTGGGGGGTGTCCGGGCACCGGATACACAATGTCAAGGACCCTGCCTGTAGAATCCTTCATCGGCTCCATCGCCTCCTTGATGCGCTGCGCCACTTCCGAGTAAGGGAGCGCCTTGTCAACAAGCACCGTCCCCTCAAATGATATCCCGGGCATCATCCGATGCAGGGGAAGCACACGCGCCATCAGGGGCGCCACCCTCCTAGCATGGTAGGCACCGATAATCCCTATCCCCTTTACACCCCGACCCTTCAGGGCTTGGAGGGCAGAAAGAAGGTCGGAGATGTGTTTCTTGTCTTTGGACTGGACGCCCCAGCCCCACGACTCCAAAACGTCCACAATAAGACGTCCAGTATACTTCGGTAGGGTGGCACTCGCATCATCCCTAACATAAAACCACTACGAGTGCCATCCCTTGTTGGATGTCGCCAGACGCATGTATGGGTAACCGTTCGACCAGGTATGGCGTAGATGAATGCTGGCACATCCCATCGGCGCGTTCATGTCTTTCCCCCCAATCTTTCTCTTTGACAGACTAATGTTAAAGAAATACCGCCACAGATCAAAATGGGGATCGATCCCCAGGAAACCCTCGCACAGGGCAACAAACGTTGCCATGTGCTGAATCCCATTGGGAGTTAGATGCTGTAGCTCTACCTCATAGTAATCCAACAGCCCCCGAAGGAATCTATGCGCGGGTACCCTGAATCCTCGCTCATGGAAGATGGCAAAAGAGATGACATACCCTTCAGGCGGCACCGGCTCACCCTTGTCACCAGGTAGCAACCACTCCTAGATGGCGGACAGTGGGCGGAGAAGGCCACGGCGGACGAGGCCCTCCAGACGCCGGGAGGTGATGCTTGATCTGCCCCACAACTCCATTAAAGCAGTAGGAGGGAAGGGCAGGCGCGAGCTTGATGGCGGCTGCAACACGAACGCAGGCCGATCGATGGTGGCGATGCGGGCGCGAGAGGCTGGGACGATTGGCGGCGGATGTTTCAGAATGCAAAGGCAGGGGAGAGAAATATGGAACTTTGGGGGCGAACCCCGTGGTTTTATAGGGGGCGATGGACGCGAGAAGGGTAACCGTCTGCCTCGATCTCTGGGCCTGCCACGCGCGCCACCACGTCACGTCGCGGGACACGCGCCCACAGTCCCTATCCTCTCACCCCAAAAATCTCGGCGGACGGGGTTCGCCTTCCCCAGGCGAATCCGGACTCTCTACCCACCTGGGAAACGCAAGCCACGAAGGCCTGTTCTTTTCTCTTTGGCCCACCTAGGGCCCAGAAGCTCGCCGGCCGGCCCAACTAAGGAAGGATCCACGAACGATCCGAAATCAAGGGTAGAAGCACCAGTTAGGTCAGCCCCGAATCAGTTCCCAGTGAACGGGATGCCACGACCCACTCGGAAAAACATCCAGTTGATAAAAAACTCAGTCCTTCAGCCTTACCCGCGAAGGGACCGATACAACCCCCCGGGCGACTCTACTCGAATCACCCGGGGGCTCGGGGGCTACACCCATTGGGTGCGCTCGTGCGCACCCTCTGGCGAAGTAACTTCGACGAAGTCAAAATACACCCTCCAAGCGGTTCTACTCGAATCACCTAGAGGCTCGGGGGCTACTGTCGGGGACCTAATACCGGGGTACCCCAGAAGATGGAACCAATAACCGCCAAACATGAAAAACTTCTGGACGCATAAGGGCGCCGTTTCATCCCTCGTTCGGGTAAACAGGAGTTTGGTTCCGCCTCGCCCGACGCCTTTGGGAGATAACTCTGCCTCGCCCGAGGGCTCAAGGTTAATCTCCGTCTCACCCGACGCCCTTGAAGACAGGCTCGGTCTCGCTCGAGGGACAAGGGATAAACTCCGTCTCACCCGACGCCTTGAAGGCAGGCTCGATCTTGCCCGAGGGCTGAGGGATAGGTTCCGCCTCGCCCGACCCTGGAGGGGCGAGGTCGGTCTCACCCGAGAGATAGGAATTGGTCTCCGTTTTGCCCGACGGCAAGGAACGAGTCTCACCCTGCTCCATATCTAAAGATTGGATTCATCCTCCCTGACAACTTCTCCCCATTCCCTCGAGATGATAAGTACAGGGTAAGACAAGATGTTCGGGTCAACCGTGGCTCCAAGGACCATACCCTGCGCCCTGGTAGGAAAAGTACTGCCAGGGGATGACAGGACAAGTGCTTTAGACCCTTTCGGGCGCCGTAGAGCCCGAAAGGTTGTACAAGTGCGTGCTCCTCGCCCTATAGAGTCGTAGGCGCCGCCTTCAGCCCTGCGACATGCAACCCGACGAAGATATGCGACAACCGCTATGCTCCAGAAAAGGACTTAATATCTCCATGCACGACGGACATTCCATCATCATACTATGGACCCAAGGGAGTAGAACCCACTTCCCGACCCCTCAGGTCCGCCAAGTCAGAAGGCCTTGACCACGTCGTCGCTCCGGACCCTGACCCCTCGTCCCTCCAACGAAGACTCATAGGAACCAGAAGGCGTACGGAGCAAGGCTGGGAGAGGCCAATAAGTCAAAACCACAGTACTACAGCCCACACCCTGCGTAGGGCAGCATTCTGTAATCAACCTGACATTTTACAGAGACATCAACAGTATTGTAGGCGCCTATCTTCCTTCGCACTCACCAGAATGAAGGAGGAGGATTGGGTAGACGTGAGCCACAAGACTAAGTAGAATATACATCCTTAACCCTTGCCCTTGTAAAAGCCACCCCCTTCCTCTATAAAAGGGGATGTGCTTCCTCCATCAGAGGGGGGGACTCGGAAGACCAAAAACGAGACCACGCACTCATACACACAGTCAAGCGGCTATGAAGCTCTTGACCTCCTTTCAACTCTTCCATCAGAGACTTGGGACCAGTCCCTCTCTCGATCGTTTGTACCCCTTACTACAGACCATTCATGGTGCTAATAACACGAACAACAGCAAACTGGACGTAGGGACATTCGGCCCGAACTAGTATAAATCTTGTGTCCTTTAGCGCACCATCCGAGCCTAACGCGCATTACTATAAATTTACTTGCCGGTGCTTGTATGAAACACCGACAGTGCATGTGTTGCATCGACATTGGAGGAGATGGAATGGAATGCGCAAGGCAAAGGTATAACCTAGGGCATTTCATTTCACCGGTCATAGTTGTGTAGAGAAGTTGATGACCGGGTTTAGGATAGATGGCCGTACTATCAAGAGGGGCAAACTTGTTTGCATATCGGTCATCTAGTGCCACTCGAGTGATCTAACTTTGCATCGTTGCTAGGATCGAGTGGCGTGGCAAGTTGAGTGGCTAATCCTATGAAAATGATTGCAAAAATGCTACACATGGTGGTGTACACTTGGTGGTGTTGGCACATTTACAAAGGAGAAGAGGTTGGAGTTGAAATGGATCAACTCGGTGAAGAAACAGAGGTGAAAAGTGGTCACTAGAAGTGACCAGACATAGGCCTCAGGAGGACCTATGCGTTCGGTCAAGTTTAGCCATGGCATGCTGGCTGGCCGAGGGGGCACGAGTTGACTGATCAGACTCTAGTCCAAGTGGTGACCAAACTCGATGACGGTGTGTTCGGTCAAGGCTGATGAACACTGATGTCAATGGCTGTGCGAGCGAGACATGGTCCTAACGCTAGGTACGTCCAGTCGCTCCTGATCAGATGCGTCCGGTCATCGTTTTGTCGCTCGGGGAGCTCTCCAAAAATGACCGGACGTTGGGTGTAGTGAGTCCGGTCAAGCTAAGCTGCGTGTCCGATCGGTGGATGAAGGCACACGCACGAGATAGCCTTTGGTGGCAACGGTTAGTTCAAATGGCTAGTGACACGTGTAAGCACGACAGCGACCGGACGTAGGGATCGGCGCATTTGGTCAAGTGGACCTACGTGTCTGGTCGCCCCGAGCAGTGCCCAGTGAAGGGGTACAATGGCACTATTTTCGTGGGGGCTATAAATAGAAGGGGATCATAGCCATGGCTGGAGCTGAGCACCTTGGGGGGACTTTTTCTCCTTGCTTGAGAGTGCTTGGGAGCCCTCCATCTCACATATGCTTGATAGTGATCATCTGATTGTGTGAGAGATTGATTCTAGTGCGATTGCATTGTGAGGTTACATCAAGTGGCACTAGGTGATCGAGTTGCAAGCCAGTGGTGCTTTTTACTCTTGGAGGTTGCCACCTCCTAGATGGCTTAGTTGCTTGTGACTCCGTTGAAGCACGCAAGAAGATTGTGCAGTGCTCCGAAGGAGGATTTGTGAGGGGAATTGTGCTCACCCTGCGGGTATCACGAAGAGCAACTCTAGTAGAGCGTGTCATTGAGCTGCCCTCTCTTGTGGGTAGGTTCTTGTGTTGCCCGACGTGCAGGCTTAGCGGGTGATGCCAATTAGCCACCGAACCACCAAGTGAGCGGTCGACACAATGGGGATGTAGCTTGGTGGCAAACAAGTGAACCTTGGGAGAAAATCAGCGTGTCAACATTGTCTTCATCATCTTCTTGGTGGTTTGCATTCTATGTTACACAAGCTTGTAATTACTTTCATATACATTGTGCTTGTGTTGTTGCTCTTGTAATTAGTTAGCTTGTGTAGCTCACTAGTTACCTTCTTGCTTGTATTGCATAGAAGTATGTCCCATGCGTGGCTAATTTGGTTTGTGTAACCTTGTTAGTCACATTGCTTAGTTTGTGTAGCTAAGTATTTGCACTCTCTAATTTGGTATTGGTTGCCTTTGTTATTGAGCATTGCTAGTGAGCTCAGGTGGCTTTGTGCTTTTGCTTACTAGCATGTGTAGGAGCTCCCTCATTGCTTGAAGTACTAGTGGCATAGGTTTGTGTGACCTTGCTTCTAAAATTGGATAGGTGAGCTCTAGCTAGCCCGACACCTTTGTTGCCTAATTTGGATCTTTATAAGGTGCTTGTGAACTTAGATAGAGGGGTGTAGTCTTGGCTAGACCGATAGTTTTAATTCCGCATTTGTTTTGGTAAGCCGGTGCGATTAATTTTAGAAAGGACAATTCACCCCCCCTCTAGTCCACCATCTCAACTCTTCAAGGGACCTACCTCAAATTCATCTCATATTCAATACAATCTACCAAAGACACAAGACTTAGGGTATTACATTGATTAGACGGCCTGAACCTATCTAAATCGTTGTCTCTGCGCCTGTGTTACCATCCGGTTCCTATTACGCGCACCTCCACCGATCATCTACTACCGTGGGTATACCCCTCGGTAGATTGCCGACCATATTTTATTGATAGTGGCGTGCCAGGTAGGGGGTGTGAGTGCTAATTCCATGGCCAACCAGATGGTCACCTTCCCGAGCTCCATGGCCTTTCTCGAGCCAGGCCTAATCTTCACGGTCGGATCCATGACTTGGGTCATCGGCCCCGACGGCAACAGGGAGATCATGGAAGCAGTGCAGGATCACCCTACACCGATCACGCCAACACTTGCAATGACATCTCTGATCCTGATGCCCCGCTGCTAGGTTAGGAGATCCATTAGTAATGTTGATCTGATCGCATCCATCGATCGAGTCGTAGACCGCTTAGCGGAATTTCAACTCCTTGTGGATTCGGTCTTAGATCAATCTAGAGTGAGCGACGAATTTCCCATACTCCAAGATTGCCGAGCCATTGAAACTGAGCGACCTGCTTGGCAACATCGTTCAAGGTGGCAAGATTCTGATCTGGTGATCACGGCAACTCCGGAAAGGCGTACCGTTCAATGCCAACCACTCCCCATTCTAAAGGAGAACATTCTTTCGGGCTGGTGAGTGCGGGTTCGATCTATTAGGATGTTGTGCACCATCCTTTCACCAACCACACCGAGCGCAGCCATGTCAATGACCTCTATCAGATCGACTTCCCTGAGGCCGACTAGCTTGCGCTAATGATAAACATGGTGCAAATCCAAATAGAACTTCCGGATGACACGCTCCATACAATCCTGGAGGAAAGCCCCGAGCCATATTTTGAGGGTTCTACTAGCAACTGCCCACCTTTCACTCTAGGCTTTGGGAGAGAGCTTTTCATGGTTAGCCACAACAGCATTACTGTTGATGGAGAAACCAGTGTCCAGCGCCGGTGAGCGCAAAGCCAGGAACGCTGATCGCCAATGATGTCGCAATGAAGAAGCAGAAAATGCCACCCAAGCTGCCAGAGGTGACCTACCGCCTCTTGCTCATAATCTCCAATAGGAGTTCCTCATGGTGGACAACCAGTAAGTGGAGCTAGCGCCGAGCACCAATCTAGTTGTGGCCACCCACGAGTTGGATAGTCTCCCATCAACGCTAGAGGTACTCAAGATTCAAGCGCTACTTAAAGCAGCTCAGGTCCAGGTCAATGACATCCAAAACCTAGCTCCATCTTTTTCGACAGCGTGCGCATGCAGTCGTAACCCCCGTGGCTCTCGTCGTGATGGGGGGAGTCGTTACCATAGCAGCCAAATCGTCCAGGGGGGGCTAGGGGCAATGTTGCCATCAACCCTAGATCATAAGGACCACAAAATCAGCGTGGTCGACTAGCTCATAATGCCAACTAGGAGGTTAATCAGCCCCTACACGGTGATGCCTGTGACCGTATCAACGCAAATCTTGATGTCCACAATCACATTGAGATCAGTCGTGCCCAGTGACATCAGGTAGAACTCTAATGTTGACAGGAGTACGATGGCCACCATAGTGACCCTGTAGGCCTCCTGCCACTCCCCGCTATCGAGCTGATGGGAACCCACCCCTTCATAGCAATACTGCGAGCTATACAGTGGCCCATAGGCTTCAAGATCTTCGGGTCGATCCCTACGACGGCAAGGCTAACCCCGAGCAGTGGATGCAGCTCTATGAGATCGTTGTACATGCTGCCGAAGGAAACACCGATGTGATGGAAAACTATTTTCCTATCATGCTCTCCCAATCAAACAACAATTGGGTTACCCCGAGGGAGGACTCCATCGAATCTTGGGATGATCTCAACAAAGTCTTCATCGAGAATTACATTGCAAAGTACCAGTAGCCCGACATGAAATATGATCTGGAGAAACTCCATCAGGCCTCTGGGCAACCTCTGCGAAGCTACATCAGGCATTTCTCCAAAACAAAGAACACCATCCCCAACATCGGGGATAGCGAGGCCATCTCCGCTTTCACCGGAGGACTCCATCACCATTAGGAGGTGCGCTCCAAACTTTATCGCAAGAGGCCCTAGACCATTAGCGAACTCCTCAGGGTTGCAAACTCATACGCAGGCTCCGAAGAAGCTGATCGGTAGTTCAAGGATGATGTTGCTCATGCTTCCCGCTCAGATCACCACCCACATCATGATGATGATCATCGTGAAGAACGGTGCTATGAAGATCACGACAGACATTACGACGATCGTGAACACAGTCATAATGATCGACCAGAGGGATTGAGGACTGCATAGCCATGTCACCACCAACTGGAAAACTTCATCAACAACGTAGAGCAGCCACGCGCTAAGCACAATTTCAACACTGCCTATGAAAAGCTCCTTGATGGTCCATGCCCAATTCACAAGAACAGCAAGCACACCATACGACAATGCTATGACATGGCCAAAGCTTTCCGCAATGAGGAGTAGAAATGACAGACGCACAAGGATGATGAGTCAGATGACGGCTAGGGAGAGGAGCATCCTAAGGATGCACGACCCACTTTCCAAGATGCCAACAAGATCATTGACACAATCTTTGGAGGGTACGCCGCCTCCAAGAGCAAACGCCAGTAGAAGCTCACCGCTCGGCAGGTCATGTCGATCACCAAGCACGACACGATCACCGATCCCAAATATCTAGACTGGTCAGAGCATCCTATCACATTTAGTAGAGTCGACTAGTGGGCAGATATCCCATACCCTGGGTGTTTCCCCCTCATGCTGGCTCCAACCATCCACAATGTGCGGTTCAAGAAGGTCCTCATCAATGGTGGGAGTGCCCTCAATATCCTCTTCACCGGAGCCCAAACTGAGTTAGGACTCACGAAGGACGATCTCGTTCCTGTTGATTCTCCATTCTAGGGTATTATACCTAGCAGAGCGTCCCAATCTTTGGGGAAGATCACCTTGCTAGTCTAGTTTCACACCGCCGACCAATTCCGTACTTAGTACGTGAACTTTTTTGTGGCAGACTTCGACACCGCCTACCATGACATCCTTGGCCGACCGGCTCTCACCATGTTCATGGTCGTGCCCCATTATATCTATTTGGTGTTGAAGATTCCAACAGAGCAGGGCGTCCTCACCCTGCACGCCAACGTCTCCACCGCCTATAACTGCGAAAGAGAAGGACTCGCCATCGCCGAAGCAATGGACCTCACAACTAGAATGGAGGTTTGCATCACCGACTCCAAGAAGGTCCATACATCGTAAAGGCTATGACCCAACCAGGGTCATATAGGCCCTGTGATCAAGATGGCGTCGACATCCCTAAGTCATGGCACATTGAACACCTTTGGCGTTTCTATCCTTAAGACGTTCTACTAAAGATATGTACCTTTTTATGTGTATATGCATTTCAATAATGATTTTATCCATGATGTTTTCTCCATTTGTTTTCCATAATTTTTCTCAAGTTACTTATTTCTCCATGCTAAACATCTTTAAGATGACGCATACTACCGCCATTCGATTTGCCAACCAGCCACGTTCTCATTTGCGTTATCCAGAAGCAGACCTATTTTTTATTTAGCACCTAAACGTGCATGGGCAGTAGCGCTCTGCGTCATGGGTGGTCAGCAATGGCTCCTTGACGATGCCTATATTCCTAAGCGTGCACAGGAGCTAAGCTCTATACGCCATGAGGTGTGGGATAGCCGAGTCTGATAACAAGATAAAGGACTAACAATGAATCGTTAATATTAAATATTAACACTTTATACATGTTAAACATAATGTTTCATATACAGCTATTTGGCATAACACAGACAAATCTATTGCATATCATCATGGTTGATGACCAGCATCGCTGAACAGATCCAAGTCGTCCGCCAGTTTGATCACCGAATTAGACACCTCCTCCTCCAGCGCAGTGATTTGCTCGTCGCTCAGATCTTGGGCAAAGACACGATCGATTCGTTCGAGCTTCACCAAGGGGTAGACTAATCGGACAATCGCAAGTGCATGGCCCATCGCAGAACAAGCGATGTCATGGGCGTATTGCTTGAAGTTCTCCAGCGCCGACTTGCACCTCTCCACCTCGACATCCGACGGTGGTCGCCTGTCGGTCTCCGGCAACGGTGGGTCGATGAGTTCCAACATGGATTTTAGCCCATCGGTCATGGCCTTCACCTTGTCTTTACTGGCCTCTAGCTAGAGCTCGAAGTCACAGAACTACGCCTGACTATTGGTTCGGATCACTGTAGACAAGAAGGGCAATCATCTTAAATATGTTCCTCATAGCAAGAGGGGTATTGACACGAGGAATAACTTACATTTCAGTTCTTCGGCGAGTCATTTTTTCACCATCCGAGCTTCACCTCTTTGTTTCTCTACTAGCGCTTTGGCTTCGCGCGCTAGCAGAGCTTGGGTCTCCGCCTCTACCTTGGCATCACGCGCCAAACGCGTTTGGGTCTCCGCCTCTGCCTTGGCATCACGCGCCAAACGCGCTTCGATCTCTGCCTACCTCTTTGCTTCATCAAGCTCTACACAAACGAAAGATTATTGTTAGCATTAGCAAATGGAGGATATGAAAGCAATTCACCATGGGGCCTAAGGCCTTACTTTTCTTCCGGTCTACTTTATCACCTAGTTGATTTGTTAGCTCCTAGTTCTCCGCCTCCAGTTGCGTCTTTTCTGCTCGCAACTTCTCTCGGTCGGTGTGTGCTTCAGCCAGCATCTTCTCTAGAGTCTCCATAGACTCATGTAGCATCTAGTTTTTGGCAACGGATGAAGCTGCCTGCTCTAGCTGGCGTGCACGTTTCTCGGAGATTTTCATTACATCCAGTGGTGACCAACAGTTAACAGGCATAACCTACAACTTCAATTGGTCGTGGAGACTAACTTACTTCAATCTGGCTGGAACCTGATCCTAGTGCCGCCCTGAGCTTCTTCACCTGCTCGCTCACCTCATCGTCCTCCACCACCTCCATCGTGTCCCCATGGCACACGAAGGTCCGCAAAAGCTGAGGAGGAGGATCTCGGGTATCTGGTGTTTCTTGCTCAATCTCTTCAATCACCTCGGGGGACTCCCCCGCCTGCCTTGGTGCTCGGTTGGCTTGTGGTCAAAAGTAGGTGCCAAGATCCATCCCCAGCGTTTGAGCACAAGGACTAGCCCTTGGCTTTAGGTGACTGGTCGGCTCAGCGGTAACGTCTTCATTCATGGGCTCTAGGTACTCGAGGACTTCATCTTGGGGACCAGCCTGGTCTTCGGGTGCCTCTTGCATTTCTTCTGGCTGTCCCGCCCCAGCACCTTGAGCAACGGCCATCGCGGCAATCAGCTCGGCCTCCTGCTTAGCATCTCTGATGTCGACTAGGTGAAGTTCCTTGATTGACGCTCCCCTACAACATGATGTCATATCATCAATAGTTTCGCCTTGGTTTTGCTTGGATTAAGTCTGGGGCATAGATACTTACTCGTCAGACAGTCTACGCGTAGCTTTGAATGGCCGAGGCTTGTTGGAGCTCCCCTACCCTTCAGTTGTAGGCACAAATCTTGAGAACACCGGAGGAGGCCAGTTCACCTCCAATGCTTCTGACCTCACCACGGTGGCCTTCCCGGCTGAAGCCTTTCATCTAGGCTCAGGGACTTCACCCCGAGCGGATCTCTGGTCGGCTGCGCCTTGGGCTGGTCGGTAGGAGGCTCTGGCGGTCGGTGTCAGAGCAGCCATATGCGTAGCTCGCTGTTGCAGCATCTTGCCTGCGTCTACATCATCATCCGACCAGTCCACATTGACTTGTCAGCGTGCTGGAGGCTCTCTAATCGAGATTCTACCACTCTTGCATGGTGGCAGAGTGTTCGGTTTCTTCTTCTTCTTTACCGGCTCTGTTCAGGCCGGTTGTTTCCCGTGCGGTGGCTCTCAATGCCTAGGAGGTTTCTCCACGATGTCCTCTGATGAGGACGATGAGCTGCTCTCTGATGGTGGACCGGCCGGAGCTTGGGATTCATGGGCTTCTATGCCTTTCGGCCTGGTCTCATCTGGCATGTCGAAAAAATACATAGCACGATCCTGTCCACAAGTTTTCAAGAAGATGTTTTCAACATCAACAAGATTTGACATTACAAGGGCTGCAAATGGTACACTCTTACCTATGGTGGTGGATTTGTGATGCTGTATGCCTTCTGCTACCCCGTGTTGCTTAGTTTGGTGTTAGTTGAGAAGAGCTCTAGGAGGCGAACATAAGAGTCGTCCTTACTTATCTTCTCGGGGGCTTCTCGAGTGGTATCTTCATCACCTGCGTATTCATATGCGGGGTGGACTCTTTCCTTGCTCGGCTGGATTCGGCGGCGGATGAAGTTGATGGCTACACCAACTCTGTTAAGATTGTCTCGCATCCAACCTAGAATCTACAGATGCTCTTCGACCTGGGTCATCTCTGAGCTATCCGTTCTCGCTAACCAGTTTGCACTTGGCACTGCTAAGTGGTCTATGTCGGCTGATAGGCTTGGTTCAGCATTTCGGATATAGAACCACTTTGCATTCCATCCCTTCAATGATGTGTTGAGAGGCACTTGTACGTATTCCTTCACCATGTCATCCCTCAGCTATAGATAAACTCCGCCGACTACTTTGGGGGACCTAGATCAAAGGAAGGGTTTGAGGCAGAAGAAATAGCGAAACAGGTTGAAGTGTAGAGCGATTCCAATGAATGCTTCACATAGATTGATGAAGAGGGAGATATGAAGAATACTGTTGGGATGGAGATGGCAAAGGTTAATGCCGTAGTAGCCAAGAAGTTTTCGTAGGAAAGGATGCGTAGGAATCCCAAATCCATGAACGAAATAAGCCTCGAATACAACAAGTTCGCTGGTATCGGGGGCTGGGAAAGGTTCACCTGCAGCGGGGCGCCATTCGGCGGCTACTTCATCTTGAAGGATGCCTTTGAACACCATTCCTTCCAGGGTCTCCTAGGTGATGGTAGATCTGACCCACTCCCTGTCGTGGTGGACCTCACCGGTACTCTCCGCAGCCTCCTTACCTGACTTCTTTGGGCTCGAGCGGCTGCATTTCTTCCCACCCTTCGCCATGGATCGGACCTGATTTGACTTGGCTATGCTTAGATTCGATTGCGGGAATGTTGCGGTTGTGTCAGAAGGCGGATTTGTGGTTGTGAGGAAGAAGATGCGCTAGTGCGGAATGAGGGGAGTGCGCCACGGTGAGCGGATTGAAATGGTTCGACCCCGACCCTTCATCTTTAGGGTTTTTGGAAAACCGCGCTGACTCCGCCGCATCGTTTGCACCCCTCCGCAATCTTTGTGCCACATCCTTCACGCCCCTCCAACTTCTCCGTCAAAGGTTATTAGGTCGGTTTAATGGGCCTACGGGCATACTGAACAACTGAGCCTACTTCGTCAGTTTACCTCTCCAAATTTTACCATGGTATATTGCTAAGCACTCTCCATGTTCTCCAAATTTCACCATGGTATAGTGCTAAGCACTCTCCATGTTCTCCAATTTTGCCACGGTATAGTGCTAAACACTCTCCATGTTCTCCAAATTTCGCCACGATATAGTGCTAAGCACTCTCCACGTTCTCTAATTTCGCCACGGTATAGTGCTAAGCACTCTCCATGTTCTCCAAATTTCACCACGGTATAGTGCTAAGCACTCTCCACGTTCTCCAATTTCACCATGGTATAGTGCTAAGCACTCTCCATGTTCTCCAAATTTTGCCACGGTATAGTGCTAAGTACTCTCCATGTTCTCCAAATTTTGCCACAGTATAGTGCTAAGCACTCTCCATGTTCTCCAATTTTGCCACGGTATGGTGCTAAGTGCTCTCCATGTTCTCCAATTTTCACCACGGTATAGTGCTAAGCACTCTCCATGCTCTCCAAATTTCGCCACAGTATAGTGCTAAGCACTCTCTAGTTTTGCCACAGTATAGTGCTAAGCACTCTCCAAATTTCAGCATGGTCAAGTGCTAAGTACTCTCCAAATTTCACCACAATCAAGTGCTAAGCACTCTCCAATGTTCTCCATGGTATAGTGCTAAGCACTCTAAAAATTTCTCTATGGTCAAGTGCTAATCACTCTCCAAATTTCACCATGGTCAAGTGGTAAGCACTCTCTAATTTCGTCACGGTATAGTGCTAAGCACTCTCCAATGTTATCCACGGCATAGTGCTAAGCACTCTCTGTTTTCTCCATATTTTACTGCTCGATATTATCGAGTTTTACTCCACATGCCCAGTGCTAAGCACGGGGACTTCATCCTTTCCACTTAATTCTTTGAACCTGCTACAAGATGTTTCTCTATCTTACACCAGGCTCAGGGACTAAGTGTGTACACTTCACCTTGCGGTGAATGTACTGTTTTTTCTGTTTACTGGTTTTTAGCTAAGCTAGGGACTAGCTATGTGCTCGACTAAGCTAGGAGTTGATTATCCTGATTCAATGATCTTTGTAATTCTTAGATCCTGACACTAGGTGCATTCTTCATCTACTGTCAGGATCGGGGACTACAATGTATACATTGCACCTTACGGTGCTTGTATCAAATTTAACGGTTGGCTAAGTTCCCGTTTTCTTTCTCAGTCGTTGATATTCTTTGATTCTGACACCAGGTGTTTTCTTCACCTACTGTCAGGCTTGGGGACTACAATGTATATATTGCACCTTGCGGCGCATGTATCAATACTAACATCCTCTTTGACTAAGTCATGGATGATGATCATCTGACTTCGCCAACGAAGCCTAAGTGTGTACACTTCACCTAAGGTGGAGAATTTCTTAAATTTTAAACTTGAGCTCCTTACATCCTTCTGGCAAGCCTTACTTGAGTATGTTCAAGGCCTGTTGACCAGTTAAACTGGTCGGCACTTTATTTTGTTGGTCGGATTACCAGTTAAACTGGTCGGATTACCAGTTAAACTGGTCGACACTTCATTTTGTTGATTGATTTACCAGTTAAACTGGTCGGATTGCCAGATTAATTGTCTAACTCCAAGTTAAACTGCTCGGACTTGCTCAAGAAGGCGTTGCTCAGTGGATACAAGGCTCTCGGGGACTAGCTATGGGCGGTATAACCCCAGGTACCCACAGCGATGGACATGGGCCGTACCACCAAGGGAGGTCCAGCCTGTAAGATCAAGGCCTACGGTGCTTGACTCTGGTCGACGTGCACCGCAAAGCAAGCAGAAGATATCTTGGTGATGAAGGAAGATCTGTTCGGATATGATAGATACCGTATTCCTTGTAAATACTTACCATATAGCCTAATAGATCTAGGCCTAAACCGACTTGTAACCCTACCCCCTAGACTATATAAGGCAGGTAGGGACCCCCCTCAAATTTATCTCATATTCAATACAATCCACCAAAGACACAGGATGTAGGGTATTACATCGATCAGACGGCTTGAACCTATCTAAATCGCTGTCTCTGTGCCCGTGTCACAATCCGGTTCCTATTACGCGCACCTCCACCGCTCATCTACTGCCGTGGGTATACTCCTCGGTAGACTGCCGACCAGATTTCGTCGATAGGTTCTTAGTTCTGTCTCATCTCTCGCGAACAAGAGGAGTGTCTCTTTTATGCAGCATGGAAGACGAAGATGAAGAGATGAGCATGAAACGGTAAGGTCCATCGTGGCATTGTTCGTTACTAGTAACTCATGAAACTGACAAATCAATTGTCTATTACTAGTAACAGAAAACACTAAGACATCATGAACCACTATCACATAATGGTCATCATGTACATAACACTCATCAAACCGTAAGTTACATCGCATAAAAGGACTCAACAAATTACACCTAGCACTAACTCTGATCTTGGAATTTTCTTTGATTTAATTGCTGAATAAATTGGAAAACTCCAATTAAATCCAACAGGAGACACAAGCTATATTAAAGTTGTAGTGCTTGACAAGATTTAAAACTTTGTAGTTAAAACTTTTTTATTTGAATTTATTTAGTAGCTAAAACATTCAATATAAGAATATAAAATATTTATATAAAAGATAGAATCCAATACACTCGCAAGCGAGTGTGTGGAGTAGTGGTAGTGCAGTGGTGAGTGTTAGGTCGTGAGTTCGAGTCTTGAGTAAGGCCAAAAGCTATGCTTCGATGATAATGTTTGCTTATTCTCGTTGGCTATGAGGTCTTCACTCCTCTGAGTAGCTTTTTGTAGCTGACATAGTCACAGTAGTGGAAGTAGTATGCTATAGTCGTCTATGGTAGACGAACGTAGGTGAACTATATATGGCGGTTGAGGCAAAGGATTTAATAATCCGTGTTTCTATGTAATATCTATATCTAATATTAAAGAGATAAAATTTCTCTTCATTCATTTTTTGGGTCCGGATTCCCCTAACAAATGTGGAGATTGTCTCTCTTTTTTTGGGTCCGGATTCCCCTAACAAATGTGGAGATTGTCTCTCTTTATGTCGGTCTATAACTCTCTTATATATGCCGTGCTACTTGAGGTAGGAATCCTAATCCTAATCTAAACAGACCTCTCTAATCCTTTTTCATATTATTTTTGAGTAACTTGAGTAGGAATCTAATTCAATAGTTTTACTTTTTCCATGTCCGTTTCAATTTTCGTTTCATTTTCCTTGTTCACGTTTCTGTTCAACAATAAAAAAATATAGACAAACGGATCAACAGGAAACAAGAGCCCGCTGATTTATAAAGAAACAAAAAAAAATCTGTCATGGTAATTTTGGTCTACCCTGTGCTTAAGTCGTGAATGCTCACTCTAAGGTTCCACGCGTCATCCGACTCCATCCGTTTCCTTTGTCATCTGACTCCGTCTTTGTCGTGTTTTACCGATTTTTCCTAAACCATACCGTTCACAGTTCCGTCATTTTTTTCCATTGATTCCGTCATTTTTTCCATTGATTGATGTTTCTTCCGAGCTGGCTGTTCCTATTTTCTTTTTTTATTTATGTTTCTTCCGAGCTGACTGTTCTAAATTTGTTTTTTTTTTTACTTTTTTTCTGACTCCATCGACCTTTTCTTCTTTTCCTCCGGTCCGCAATTCCATCCATTTTTTTTGCTGTTTTTTCCTGAGCAAGATCCCTCCATTTTTTGCCAGTTTTTTTAGTGTCGCCCACGGGATCATG